>NW_023615937.1:0-18726 GCF_013339695.2 Rhipicephalus sanguineus
CAAAACCGAGAAATTCGGCGGGGGGGGGGGGGGTCAATGTTTTTTTTTGTTTCCTGTTTTTTTAAAGAAAAATATTTCTGCCTATATTCCCAGGAAGTATACAGACTGAACATAGCGTCGAGTTAACTCAATGGGCTAATACAAGCAAACATGATAGTACAGAAAAGCTGAATCAATCCCGGGGCTGTGTATGAAAGCTGGTGGTCTAATGGACCTATCATGACACCATGCAGCTCACGATGTGTGTCATCACAAGGATTTTGATCCATGATACACGTGAGATGTTGGGTCACAGCGCAATCAAGCGCTACCTCCACAGTCAGCTGACGTGAAGCTGATTGTGGAGCTCCTCGTGTACTACACGAAGCTGTCACCACAGCCAAGCGCTTCAGTGGCCCGATTACACATCATAGTTGTTTCACCTTTCAGCCGCTAAGTTGTAGCTCGTGCACTCAGCGTACTTTTATTCTCCTTATTTGGCCTTGATTTCCTGTCCATTATACAGGTATAACGAGGCTCCTCGTTAATACAGAGCTGTGGCATGGCAAAGGAATTGCCACAACAAGAAGTAATTGTCATGTCATACGTAGCGCTCAACGAGAATATATATAGTGAGGCCGTAAAGGAAATTTACGAAAGCTTCTATTGGGAGGCGTAATTAGTGCTTCACGCAAGAGTTGAAAAGGCGTTTAATGCCATTCGCTACGCTTTTCACGTATTTCATACAGCGTACATCCTACATGATTCTTAACTGCCCACGAGACCAACAGAGTGTGCATCGGTGTAACAGAAGCCGTCGCACGTAATGACGCGAGTTCGATAGTGAAGCAATGAAGCTTATTTACGTTCTGAAAGAATAAGAAGTCAACGTAATTCATTCTCGTCACTGAATCAACACAACCAATGCCATACGCATGATTGGCGTCAGTATATCACAGTCCTAACTTTTGAATAAGACAGCATCTATTTTTACGTACTCCCTCCATAAATGAAATTATATCTCATGTCATCACACTTAACATTAGCACAATCATCGACGAGGACAATTATTATGATGATGATGACATCTTTCATATATGGTTCACACCCACTTAAGCTAATTAATTGTCCTAAATCAAGGCCCTATCCGATTCATGGCCAATCCCTCGGGGTGGGTTATACGCCAAGTGTATGAGGAACAAACCAACCGACCAACCCGCTCCGGGGGATTGACGAAAAAACATGGCTGATCCCTCTGTCATAGGAATCGGTATAACACGAATGTGAAACGTGTCTTCACAGACGTAGTTGAGCGTGCATTCGTTCACCCCAAGGGCGAAGGAATGAATGCTATAGCAACAAATTGTAATGTCACGCGAAGAAACGGCAAGCAGCTCGAACCCTGCAAAGCGCCTGCTCATGCAGAAAGGACGCACGGAGCGAACATACACAGGATGAGCGCCAATAACTGTCACAGTTGTATCTTATTTCTGTATGAGCAGCGCGCCCCTTTCGCAAAAGCGGCCGCTGAAGTGAGCAAAGTGACCTTCGGGCTCTCAACGCAAACTTGCGAGAGAGCACAAGACCGTAAAAACCACCGCCATCACGAGGTAAGCGCGCGCACGAGAGACACGCCCTGTAGAGGCGCGCGCTCATCGAAACGCGTGGGGCGACGACCTGTAAAGCACGCTCTTCGAGCCCTTCGCGCCATCTCGCAAGTGATAACGAAACACGCTGATGCACCACCGATCTCTGGTACCGCCACCGGCAAATGGTGTAGTATATAAATAGCTCAACGTTACGTATGGCGAAGAACGTGCCGTCTGTGGCCGAATCGTTTCGCGCCGCGCGCTGCGTAGCGAGGGGTCGTAAGTTCGACTCCCAGTGACGGAATTTTTCTTCATCTTTTTTTCTTTGCCATCTCTTCGTCTCTATATTTTACAAGTCATATCCGTGACGGAAATACGCCAGTGGAGCCGCATTGGAACCCGGCATAAAACACTTTCGTGTTAAAATTGCTCATATGAACTTAAAAAAGGTGGTGATGATGGCGTTTTATTGGCGCAAGGGCCAAGTGTGGCCAAAGAGCGCCAGCGCTATGAATTGTCAGTAACGATTACGAATGGACTACGATGGACTGTGTAAGGGGGCTGTAAAATGGCCTAAAATCAATAGCTTAAATTTATACAAGCTTAAAACATATATTCAAAGATATGACAATGGCCATGGGATGGTCGATGATTATGGGCTGTATGGCAGGTGATCGTAATGAGGTTCATGAAAGTATGCACGTGGCACCGATACCTCACCTATAGGCCCTTGCGCGCAAGGGCTAGGAGGTTGGTGCTTCCCTTAAAACTGCCGCAGCAAACAACCTCTCTCAGGAGGTCGCGCTACGGTCTCCTGGGTAAATGACCCGAAAAATGTTAAGTTAATTGAGCAAGGCTAAAACTGACTCTGTTTTAAAAAGCGGCTCAATGCCGATGAACATTGCAGGATGTAACGCCACATGCTGGCGGAATGGTAATGGAAAATACTTTTTCCTGTATGTCTCCAGCTCACGGCATTCCAAAAGGACATGAGCACAGTGAGAGACTTGCCGCATTTTTCGCAGGTAGGTGGTTCAGTGTCGGTCAGCAGGTATATAGCTGTGTGGCTATATGTGTGACAATCCTTAGGCGGCCAAAACATAACTTCTGTTCTCCGTTTTTTTTTTACACTGGTGGCCAGTTACCTATGTGGGACTTAATTGTGTGTAGTTTGTATGTATTTCTTGTCCTGTTCTTGCTGCCATTAACTCCTTAGCCTTTTCCTTATAAAAGATTTCAAGTATCTTGCCGGGGAGACTAAAAGAGTGGTTGCTCGCTCTTGTTGTCGCCATTCCTGCAGTTTCATCTGCAAGAACATGGCTTTTATACCTCTGTGTCCGGGTACCCAGCATACTATGACATGCTGGTTTGACATGTACGCTGTACCCAGGGCAGGAATAAAGATAATTTATCCACAGGATTTTTGCTTTTACGGAGGGATTTTAAACCTTTGACTACACTCAGGGAGCCGGTGAATATTACGGCCTTCTCTATTTTTGTTTTGGTGATGTACTTTACAGCTTATAATACTGCATAAGCTTCAGCGGTGAAAATAGTTGTTTCCGGATCCATCACGTTGGATTCAGAGAAGCTAGTACCAGCGCTGCATAAGATACAGCTGCTTTGACCTTGACGCATCTGTGTACAACTCTTAGTAGAAATACTTATTCTGAAGTTCACGAAAATGCATTGTGATGTGTGCCTGTGGTGCATGTTTCGTGACCTCAATGAAGGAAGTGTCACAATGAAGAACTTGCTAAAGCCATGGTGCAAACGCGTTTGCAGGAGCCATGAACTTAAAAAAAAGGTATGTGAAAGATGGCATAATGATTGAAACAATAAAAGAAATTGGAAAGCAGCTTCTTCATCGATGATCGGAGTGCCGTCGGATCCGCATTGTTTTTTTTTGTTTTTTTTTAAATAATATCTGGGTTTTAACGTCCCAAAACCACGATATGAATATGAGAGGACGCCGTAGTGGAGGGCTCCGGGAATTTCGACCACCTGGGGTTCTTTAACGTGCACCTAAATCTAAGTACACGGGCCTCAAACATTTTCGCCTCCATCGAAAATGCAGCCGCCGCAGCCGGGATTCGATCCCGCGACCTTCGGGTCAGTAGTCGAGCGCCATAACCGCTAGACCACTATGGCGGGGCTTGTTTTTTGTTTTTGTTTTTCCGATGGCAGGACTGCCCGTCTGAAAATTTTCAAGCACTGAGGTTTTAACAGAAGATGCTAATTAAATTTTGATAGAATGCGCAATTAGCAAGCCGTTATTCGTGTACCGTTGACTTTCACTGTTTTCTGGGCATAAATTGTGCGCTCCAATATTCGCACTGCATAGGTAGCACGTTTTTGTGAATAAAGACAGTGGGAATCGACTAACAAACACTCCGATATTCCAAATGTTTTAACATTTCAATGATCCCACTATCGAAAACTTACTTTAGCATATAGCTTTTTTCTTTTCCTAAAATGAGGTACTCATTCTCGACGTTGATCTTTTTAACTAGTTGGAACGCTTAAGAATTTTCCTGATACCAGCACGTTAGATGCATAAAGCGTATACGGAGAGCGTGCAGCGGGTTCGAGGATTTGCCGAGTGATACTTCTGGGAGCAAGTTGGAATATATATATATATATCTTTTTAATAAGCGTTTGTTTCCGGGGTCGGGCGGCCATCACAATAGCAATATCGATACGAGATCACAACGTATACTAGTAGGCCTATTTGCTATTAAGAGCTTCTTAGTTTAATAACCTTTTTATAATGTGAGCAGTCTTTTAGTGGATACACAATAAATTTTGACTCTAAAATGTATAGCTAAGCTGAAATCTCAGGAAAAAAAAAGGGGGGGGGGGAGCGAATGAGTAAAAAGTGGCAGAGTATTGAGGCTTCGAAGAAAGCTAGCAGCGTTAATTCCATTATTGATCTTATCTATATTGTGGCGGCTGGGTGATTGGTGAAGATATCTTTTATATGTCATGATAATTATTACAAAATAATGGCACGTACCCGACGTCATGCGCCCATGCAGTGACATATGTCAACTGCAGCGTCGAAGAGTTCCACTGAAGGAACGCAGAAAATGATAATGAAATGCAACGAAAGGAGTGGCACGTATACCCGATGGGCCACGTTGACACGAATGAGATTCATTGAGAAATGTCGCGTACCCAAAACCCGAGTTGGCCTCAAATTTCGCTTTTGAATAATGTTCCAAGATATCTGAGAAATTGTTAAATAATCATAACATAGATTCGTGGCGGACAGGTTAGGCCTATCTGTCCCGACGTGGGAGCGGCCCGCTACGTGCTAGTTCACGCCCCGACGGACCTAAATAAAAGTTTTTCCATACCATACCATACCATAAAGATAGATTCTGGAAAGCGGACGAAGTGTCCAAAGAATGCTGATTGCTTTAGAAAACGAGTTTGAAGAAAATAATAAAACACTATAAAGGAACAAGCAAGCAAGAAAGCTTTATACAGCAGTTTACGTAGGCATCAGCATCATGATCATCAGCCTGTCTTATGTCCACTGCAAGACGAAGGCCTCTCCCGATGATTTGAAACCCACTTTTCCCAGCGCGAGCTGATTCCATTTATGCCTTCAAATTTCTTAATTTCATCGCTCGACCTAACCGTTTGCATAGCTCGGCCGCGCTTCTATACCTTGATACCCAGTCCGACGCAGTGTAGACTAAGTTAAAAACAGTTAGAAAAGAAAACAGCCGCCCTGAGCAGCATGAAACCTACAGAAAAGCGCAGCTTGCCCTAGTGGCGCAAAGCTGGACCGTGGCTATTGGCCTGACATGCTAACTCCAGATGCTCCATGGGTGACGATTATGATACCAACCACATAACACATGCGACCGCGCACACACACATATATATATAGTACACTGAATCAGTGGCGTAGCCACGGGGCGGCGTTCCCTTGCCACCCCCCCCCCCCTTCTCCGATTTTTTTTTTTTTTCGCCATGGCATACAGAGCCCAAAATGAGACTCGACCACATCTGGCTGCCCGGCCCCCACTTTAGATCAAGGAGGTGCCCCCCCCCCTTCCTCGCCCCCGAAAAAAACTTCTGCCGAAACTTTTGGCCGGAATCGAACCCACGACCTTTGGGTCATCAGCCGAGCACCGTAACGACTGTAACACCGTCACCGTAGCGGACTCTGCGAGCACTGGAAAGAATCAAACAAACAAAACAAGGGGAAGTATCGCCCCGAAATAAAGGCGTGAATCAACGCGCAACCTGCTCACTTTGTTTGGAGAAGAGCCAGGAAAGCAAAGTTGCCTGCCTTGAACAGCGCTTACTCATAGCGGATATACCCCATACCTACCTCATCAGCGCATAGATGCAGCGCGTCTCCTAGAAGTCAAGAACAAAGGGAGCTCAGCTCACGCAGTTATATCAACGAAAGTGCGAGCGTTTAAATGTGCGTCTCGGTGTCCTTGTCATCCGAGGGTAAACAGATTTGCGCTGACCTCGTCTGCGGAATACCCGCTTCCCACCTCCCGCTGAGGTTGCCTTAAATACACCATATATAGAGTAAGGCGAGGCAAAATGAGACACGGGGAAAAGCGCGACATGTTTAATTTTCAGCCACGTATATACCCAGAACAAAAAAACGTACTTTTGTTTCATTCTTTTATTCAGGCCTGGAAGGCAGCGCTCGACGAAGTCTAAGCACACCCTCGTTCCTGGCAGATAACGACAGAACTTGCTATCAAAACTTTTAATTAATTGAGTAAAACAGTTACAATAAACGGATTACACTTTTTCTTCAGTTACATATTTTGGTGATATAGTTCGATTACATAGTTCTAGCCGTAAAAGGCAGTGGCGTGCGACCAGCCGCTGCACTCGGCTCCGCTCATCTCCAGATCTTGCCACACCCTCCATCGTGACGTAGCTGCCCAGTGTTCTGAGACGATGATCCGCGTTGGGCCAGATGACGGCGAAGGGCACAGTTTCGTTTTCAGAACCTAGGGCAGCGGATGAGCAGCACACTCCCCGTCTGGCGATTCACATTGTGGGCGCCACCATCATTTTATGGAGTCATCAGATGCACAAGGTCTTGATATGGGACGAACAAACGTCTTAACAGATCCATTCTTTGCCGTCTTCACTTCAGCCTTCCGGAAGTTGCCGTCTGCGCTAGGTAGGCATTGCACGATCACGCCGACTGGCCACTCAAAACGAACGACTTACTTATCTTTGAGCAACACCAAGTCGCCGATTTTGAGGTTTGGTCGGTTGATTTGCCACTTTCTTCGTTGTTGAAGTGTGGTCAAATAGGCGGTGCGCCATCTCTTCCAGAACTGGCTCGCTAGATTCTGGACCTTACGCCATTCGCTTTTGTAGAGGTCGCCAATTGCAACGTCCTCCAAACCTGACGTCGTGCATCCCAACTTCTGTGTAAGGATTGCCGCTGGGGTCAAAATTACGGGCGTTTCCGGATCAGAAGGCACGGGAATGAGGGGCCTAGCATTTATGATTGCGGAAACCTCGGCCATGAACGTTGTCAGGATATCGTGGGTCAGTCGATGAGTGTGGGATTGCAGCAGCATCGAGTCGAGGATCCGACGTGCGATTCCTATCATCCTTTCCCATACTCCACCCATGTGAGAGCTGTGTGGTGGGTTGAAGACCCAAGTACAGCCCCTTTCGGATAGGAACTTCGCCAGCAGCGAACGATCCATGTTTTGTGGGCTGATGTTTAGCTCCCTGCAAGCTCCCACAAAGTTTGTGCCGCGGTCGGAGCGAATTTGCTTGATAGGCCCTCGTATCGCGAGAAAACGCCGCAATGCGTTTATGAAACTGGATGTGTCCAAGCCTTCAATGACTTCGATGTGCACTGCACGAATGCTCAGACATGTGAATAACACTGCCCAACGCTTGTTGTTAGACACTCCGCCTCTTGTGCGGCGGGCAGCGACCATCCATGGACCAAAAACGTCGACTGCAACATTGGTGAATGGGGGATCGGTGGTCAGTCGGTCCTTTGGCAGATCAGCCATCTTCTGTTCCTGTTGTCGACCTCTAAGTTTCTTGCACAAGATGCATTTTCCTATTATGGATGTGATGCGTCCCTTGCCAGCGATAATCCACAACCCGGCTGACCTTACTGCTCCTTCCGTGAAATGTCTGCCCTGATGTTGTACTTGTTCATGGTAGTGACGTATGAGAAGTGTAGTAACGTGGTGCCGGCCTGGAATGATGAAAGGATGCTTTTCGTCTTCCGGCAGATCACTTCTGCGCAAGCGGCCACCAACGCGTAGAAGGCCCTTCTCATCAAGAAATGGATCCAGCTTCCGAAGTGGACTTCTCCTGGAAACAGGTCGTTTGTCTTCAAGAGCGCTTATCTCTTCAGAAAAGGAATCTTGCTGAACGGCGCGAAACACAGTATCTCTTGCTGTAGAAAGATCTTCGACCACATTCGTTCGCTCAAAGTCACCCTTAACACGATGAACAATTCTCAAAAGAAATGCTAAAGCGTGGACGAGTTTCTCCCAGCTCGAAAACCTGCTGAATCGCTCAGCCCCAAGCCCCTGTTTTGTCACAACCGATGTTGTCAAGGTGTTAACTTCTGGGCGCACATCTTTATCTTCATCTGGAGACACCAAGCAGAAAGTCGATGGCTGCAACACAGTTTCTTCACCCTGTCGAAGAAAGTCAGGACCTTTCAACCACGATGTGTGTCCGAGTTTCGTCGCCGAGACCATTCTTGTGCCCTGGTCTGCAGGATTCTGATTAGTGTGAATGTAGTTCCACTGCTCTGGCGTCGTCGTTTTGCGAACGCGATGCACCCTATTTGCCACATACACGTAGAATCTCCTTTTTTCATTGTGTATGTAGCCTAATACGACCTTGCTGTCGATGTAGAACTTCAGCATGTCTGGTTGCAGATCCAGTTCCCGCTGGATAAGTTCAGCCAATTCGACTGCGAGTACCGCCCCACACAGTTCCAATCTCGGAATGGTAAGCTCAGCTAGGGGGGCCAACTTGACTTTCCCCATTAGGAATCCGACGTGGTGTCTTCCTGTATTGTCGGTGACCTTTAGGTACGCCACGGCTGCGACAGCTTGTGTTTATGCATCGCAGAAAATGTGGATCTCCTTGCGCTCAGCTTCTGAAACCGATATCGGTGCATACGGTCTTCTGATTTGAAGACTCTCCAGCGCTTGAATAGAGCTTTTCCAGTCTTCCCATTCTTGCTCCCTGTGAAGTGGTAACGGTTTGTCCCAGTCATATCCGTCGGCTGTTATCTCGCGTAGAAAGTGCTTGGCTCGTGCAGTCACCGGAGCCACGAACCAATGGGTCATACAAGCCGTTGACCGTTGCGAGAACACCACGACGTGTGCATGGTTTGTCTTCAGGTGGAGTGCGAAAAAGGAACGTGTCGTCGCGCACGTTCCACAGTAGCCCTAGGCTACGTTGCGCAGGCAATGTGTCTTTGGTGAAGTCAATTTCCCGGAGGTCTGCCGCGCGGTCACGAACGGGAAAAGCCTCAAGTACCTTCTCATTATTTGAGACAATTTTATGTAGCCGTATGTTGGCCGTTTCCAGCAATTTCTGCGCCTTCTGCAGTAGCTCGACCGCCTCTTCCTCCGTGGGAACGGACTTCAGTGCGTCGTCGACATAGAAATCGTTCTCCACAAACTTCGCTGCCCTCTCTCCGAACACACGTGAGCCCTCTCGGGCTGTTCGTCGAAGCCCATACATTGCTACGGCTGGGGATGGGCTATTTCCAAAGACATGCACTTTCATTCGGCATTCCACGATATCTTGCGATATGTCATTATTCTTGAACCACAAGAACCTGAGGAAATCGCGATGATCTTTCTCGGACAAGGAAGTTGTAGTACATTTGCTGTATGTCCGCCATCACCGCTACCTGCTCCTTTCTGAAGCGTATTAGCACTCCGATGAGGCTGTTGGTGAAGTCCGGTCCCGTTAGAAGGACATTGTTCAACGAAACTCCCTTGTACTCCGCGCTGGAGTCAAACACAACCCTGATCTTCCCAGGCTTCTGCGGGTGGTAGACACCGAAGATGGGCAAATACCAGCATTCCCTCAAGTCAGCGAGCGGTGAAACTACCTCAGCGTAGTCATTCGAGAACAAGTCCTTCATGAAAGCTACGAAATGTTCCCTCATTTCGGGGTTCTTGCACAATGTGCGACGCAGACCCAGGAGGCGAGACCAAGCTTGCTGCCTATTGTTCGGGAGGCGGCACCTTGGCGTGCGGAATGGAAGAGGACCTACCCAGCTGTTCGAACGATCTCTAACGAACTCTTTATCCATGATCTCAAGAAACTTTCTATCTTCTATGGACAGTGCAAGTTCGTTGTCTTCTTTGGTTGTTTCGAACAGCGTTTCGGCAAACCTGTCTCTGACTTCCGCTGCCGATAAGGCACTCGATCCAGACCATGGCCCACCTTGAGGCTGAAGAACTCTGCTCTTCTTTACAGTAAAGTGAGATTCACAAGGCTCTAGGATGGATGGTCGACCACCACTCAACACATGAGTCTTTAGAACACTTGCAGTGTTTGGCCTCCGTGCACGGCCGATGCAAATGTTCCCAACGATCACCCAGCCGAGGTCATGTTTCTGAGCGAACGGAGCATTCCGTGGCCCGTTGCGTGTCTCACGCACCTTGTGTGCTGCAATAACGTCCCGACCGAGAAGAAGCCATATCTGTGCTCGAGGATCCACTGGAGGAATATTGTCTGCTATGGGACTCAGGTGTGGGTAACATTTGGCAGCTTGAGGAGTTGGTATTTCAGTTCTGTTGTCAGGAATGTCGTTGCACTCCAGCAATGGCGGAAGCTCAAGGCTGATTTCTTCTGTAACGCCCCGCACTGAGAATCCCTCGGCCTGTCTTGCGGCGACTTCGGTAGTTCCTGAGCACGTTGTCAAGGTGTAGTTGGTTGGAGACCCCTCTACACGGAAGACGTCCAGGAGCTCAGATCTGACCAGTGACCGATTACTTTGGTCGTCCAAAATGGCATAGACATTGACCGTTCTCAGTGGCTGAGACTTGTGAGTTACCTTCACAAGGCAGATCTTTGCGCACGATTTGCTCTCATCACCACTTTTGCATACTTCAGTACGTGTGGTGGTGACGTTCCCTGAAGATTTTTGAGCGTTGGCCTCGTCTTCCGCGGCTCCCGATGGATCACAGGTGCTCGTGTCTGAGGGATGAAGCGCTGTGTGGTGCTTAGCCGAATTACATATCCAGCACCTCAGAGGGATGTCACATTGCCTTGAAATGTGGCTTGTCGACTTGCAACAACGGAAGCAAATTCCTTGCTTCTTGAGGAAATCCTTCCTCTCATCGAAGCTTTTCTTGGCGAACGCACGACAACTTTCGAAGGAATGGGGTTTCTTGTGGAATGGACACCACTTGTTTAAGCTCCCTGATTCCTTAGCACTGTTGACGCTCAACGGCCCCGTATCATTCTTTTCTGGAATGACGTCTGCTTCGGTTTTCCTCGCTGACACTGCTCCACCGCAGGAGTTTCTCGGAACTTGTTTTCCTTTTTTCGGATGGTGATCCGGCAAGGCATCGTTTGTACGTATAAAGAAACTAGGGTCGTTCCTCACCTCAGCCTCGTTTCTCACGAACTTCGAGAAGAAAGAAAATGGTGGGAACGCCGTTTCGTTCTCTTTCTTGTACCTTGAGCCTGCGGTCATCCATTTCTCCTGGAGGCCCGGTGGGAGCTTTAAGACGATGCTGTTCACGCCTCGCGCAGTATCAAACTACTTCAGTCCTGCCAAGTACGGGTCCGCTTTCGCTGCCTCCAATTCAAGTAGCAAGTCACCGAGTTCTCGAAGCTTCACATTGTCTTTTCCCGATAACCGTGGGAAAGCTTCTAAGCGTTTCATCAGCGCATCCTCCACGACTTCAGGGCTTCCGAAGGTGTCGTTCAATCTTTTCCAGACAGCCTTCAGCCCTGCTTCGAAGTCATGTATGTAAATTGACTTTAGCCTATTAGCTTGCGTTGATGACTCCGGGCCTAACCAAGCAATGAGTAAGTCAAGCTCTTCCTGAGCAGAAAGTTCAAGGCAATGCGTTGTTGCTCTAAATGACAATTTCCATGCTCGAAAGTTGGCCGGACAGTCATCAAATTTAGTGAGGCTCGTAGAGAGAAGGTCTCTTCGGCTGAGGAACTTCAGTATTCCGGTCAGATCGGAACTTGCGTCACTTGAGGCTGTAGAGTTCACGGACAGCTGGTTACCCTGCTGGACAGTCTGGTGGTCATGAACATGTGCACCGTCGTTCCGCCTGCTGTTGAGGTCATCACGGGGAGCGTTGTCTTCTGTATGAAGCTCAGAATGTCGATGCGTTGGCGCGTGCGCGGCCTCTTGGCTCTGTACGTAATCCGCAGTGCGCTGATCGGGATGCAGCAGCGGTAGTGCGTGCAAGCTCTCCCCGCCATCCTGGACCACGGCTGCTTCGAGAGCACCAGCATTCGCCTCTGCCGCAGCTGCCTCCTTTTCATGACGAAGGATTTCGAGCTCGGCGTCGACCTTGGCCCTCTCTAGCTTCATAGCTGCCTCCTTGCGACCGAAAGTGAGCCCTCGTTTTGGGCGGCCTCGGCTTCGCACGAGCTTGTACGGCAGCCAGGCTGATAGTTGACGAACTGCAGGTGAGCCGTGATGAAGAGCGTGTGGAGTGGACCGAGAATGAACGTCTCGATGGTGGCTCGTCTCTGACGCCTAAATCTTCACTCTTCTCCCCTAGGCTCCCCGTGACGAGAACGCGACGCTCCTCCTCAATTTGCTCTGCGTTGATCAGCTCTTGTCGACTTTCGGGGCAGTCGTCTTGACCAAGAAGGCTTCTATCTGGCGAAACACGTCCTTGTACTGCTCGAAACAATCGCGCAGTGTATTCTTGGCCGTCTGCACACTTTCTATCCGTGGCCGAAAGCTCCCGCATACCGTGCTCCACTCTCCTACACACTAAACAAAAATAACCAGAAACGGGAGTAAACTGCTTGTCCTCTAGCGCACAACCTTTTCTGGGTTTTTTTTTACACGTACCAGTCGCGGTAAAAATTTACTCTCACGATAACCGAGTTTTTGAACGTAGCAGCGGTAGTAATTTTTTACCCCCGCTGAGGGTTTCAGCGAGTATAGTAAGAGTATTTTTTCTGCCTTTACAATGTTTCCGGTGATTTCTGAGAGTTATTTCTCGGTCGACAGTTTCTTGTGGCTGATGTAGTAGTATTTATTTACTCCCCTAACTCAGTTTTCGCGGCTATTTCTGATGGTTAAAAAAAAAAAAAGGAGCGCGATTGCACCATGATCCATCGAAATTCGAATTTAATCAACGTAGAAAAACACAGTATCCATGACATATATAGAGATAAACACATACACAAACACATATACATACACACACACGCGCACACACACACAACCAATGCAGAATAAAACACCACTTCAACCGACTGCTCCGCTGTACAAACGTACTCGGCCAGCGGTATATATAGGCACCGCATCTTGACCCGCCATGTAGTGCAGGTAGGAGACTTATGTTTTGCTTGCTTGAACAATAAAGATTCACAGCGCACGCGTAAACTTTTAAGTTTGGTGGCAAGTCGCCATGAGAACACACCGACCTTTTTAGTATAAACCCGCCTTATCTCCCTTTTTGATTATCCAATTATTCGCTGGCACTCCGTGTTGGCCGCACTCCCGTTAGCAGTGCTTGATGCACAAACCCGCAAAATATACCTAAGCACACACAAACCACGGCCACTCAACAATTTTTTCATTGCGCAGCGCTACACAAACACAGTAGCAGCACATATCCAGGAACGCCGGCGAAGTAGAGCGGCGCCGTGCCTGTACCAGGTTCTAACGACGGCCTCGCTATAGGCCTTTTCGAGGAGCACGGCTATGCGATAAAACGACAGCTGGCGATCTCCTCTGCAATTTTCGTCGTCGTTAATTTAGAGGACAAATTAAAAATAGGTGTCCGCTATTCGAGGAGTCTTACGGAGCGATGCACTTACAACGATCCGAGACCGCTCGCAGGCCCGGTTTTCACCGTGCTCGTACTCGCAGTGCACCGTCGGCCGCACCGTTGGTCCGTCTGCCTCGATCGGGCTCGCCTTCGCGCTAGATGTTTCACAGCGGCGGCCGCATGGAGTGAAATACCCAGTTTGGACTATACACAGTTGTACACAGGACCTGTACACAATCTATGCGACGCTTGTTTTCACCTGCTCCGGCGATGGCACTCACACCGGCCGCTGGCCGCTCGGTGCCGACGACGTAGTGAAGCCTTTTTCTATGTTGTAGCCGGTCCCTCTCCAGGAAGCAACCACGGACGATCACACCAGCTTGACTTTGTTGCCGCTGGGAGTGTTCTTCGTAGCTCTTAGCGATTCGGCACGGAAGCGAGGTATCACGGCGTCCAGGCTCGGAGCCTTGCGCTCGTAGCGCACGGCACTCGATGATAGAAGAAGCACCCCAGATCCAGCCCGCTGTGCGCAGCCGCTTGCCATCACCGCCACCAGACATATACAGCGCAAGCTTCTTACACTCGTCCCACAGGCGCTGAGCCGTGCCCCATCTGGGAGGCAGAAAGCGTCTTTTCCAAAGAACCACTCAACAACACAACTCGCCTGTCTCCAGGGCCGATATCTGCAGTACGGCTCTCCAGCCGGCTTTTTTCTTCGAGCAAGTCCTTTCGTTCACAGGCTGCTTTTCTCGCTCGTTGTGCTTCTGCAGCTGAAGTGCCTGAGGCGCGACAATGCCCAGCTTGAAAAAAAAAAAACTCGAAGGGGCACTCATCGTCAGACAAAAGCCGCCGAAGCGGGGCGAGCGGGAGGACCTTGAGGTCACATGGTAATAAAACTCTAAACGGGGGTTAAAAATCACGTGACAGAATACACCCCACGTAGTAAAATTGGATTATGACATCCTTTACTACGTTCCTCAGAGGTGGTGGTAAAACTATGTCATGTGCACTTTACTCCAACGTGAGGTAGTAATTTAGAAGCGAGGGAGTTTTCAGAGGTAATGAGCCGCAAAACCCAACCTCGGCTAACTTTGCTTACAGTGTTCGGAAGGTCACGCTACAGAAACGTACGAGTTTCAGTACAGAAAGTTCCCATCACGAGTGAGAGCGGGGCGGAGAATGCACACTGGTTTTAAGGCATCCTTGAATCTGATGAAACGGGTGATGTGCCACAGCGCAATAGACGCTGGAGAGGGTGTCGCTGGGAGGGCGCTACTTCCATGCCATCTCTGTTCAGCGGTACGGTCAACCACGGCTTGCAAAGGGGGCCTGTTAGCATGAAAGTCACGCCGCCATCCTCGAAGCGAAATACGATACATCTCTGATCCTATAAGATGCTCCTCTTCCCTCGTCGCCTGTTGAAATGCAGCGCTGCATAGCAAAAACATGTTTCCCAACCTTTCTCGCCCAGCCGCCTCTAGAACATTCCCTCACACAGAAAACGTACAGTAACGTGTTGAGAACACCAATGGAAAACAAAGAAAAATCGAGCTTCTACAGCTCTGAAAACGCATATACGATCAGAACTAACAGACACGGGGAACAGAAAGTGAATCCTAAAATTTCTAAACGAAGGACTCGTCCTACGCCTTTTTTGCGATGTCAAGAATGTACGACGAGCAAACAAGTCATAAAGGAGGCCGATACAACGAGCTAAGCTGACGCAAGAAGACTGCTATCCATCAGCCACTTCATTAGAACAAACGCGCAAGATCGGAAAAGCTGAACCCCACCCCCCCCCCTCCCACACAACATGCACGTGGCGTCGGATATCGAGTGCGCCGCCGCACACGCAAACACGGGGTTATTGAGCCAATATAGAGGGGTGCGGCGAAGAGGGATGGCAGGCAGGAAGCATGCACGCAACACAGGTGACCTCAGCTATACAACGACGGGGAATAATGGGACCAGACAGAGGTCGCGCACGTCGACATTTCGATTTCGCCAACGTACGAGTGGCACGCTTCCCCGTCAAGGACGTAATGTCGTCGAAGGGGCCAACGCTAACTACGCGACGACGACTACCGACATACTGCCACGACGCGGCGAGAAATGGGATGGGCGCGACAGCGGTGCAGGGCGCTTCAATGCGTCGCCGTAATATATAATAATGTACATGTTGCGGAGCGCGCACGGCACGGGAATATACGGACACGTCAAGGTAGGTAAGCACGTGAGAAAAGAATGGTGAGATTAGAAAATCAGCGACGCTCATTAACAGAGACGCGAGAACGAGAAAATTATTTCGTAATAAATAAAGACTGTTTCACCTTGTACATACTGCGATGACCACCTAAAAATTGATCGATGTCTTACATTATCGGGAAGGCATGCTAAAGTAGGAGACAGCGGGCGCAAACAGAGCTTCATACGTAACGGTACGAAGCAGGATATTCTGAAACAGAGCGTCATTCGTCATGAGAGAACCGTCCAAGAAATTGAACAAAAGAACGAACTGAGAAAACTTTTAACGATATATAGTTCTACAAGGTTCGAAATGTGGATAACGGCTGAAAATTTGAAGTGCATTCACGTGCATAACAAGTTTGACTAATTAGAAAAAAAATATGATAACCCCCTATATACATCGCATGAGCACGAGAGGCAGCCCGTTGCGTGTGCGCGCACGCGCGTGAGTGTCGCAGAATTTAAGATCTCCAACCTACTCGCACTTGTTGCTGAAAGCAACGGCATTGTGGAACGCGGCCAAACGAGAGTAAGCATAACGTTCGAAGCCTAGAACTTGAAACGGAATCGCGTCTCTATGAACATTCGCATTGTCATGCGCAGGTGCTTAGGGCTGCTGAGTTCAATAAAAATCTGACTGCTCCAATGCAGCGAATGATAGCAGGATGCGTGCGCAAAGCAACACACATTCGGCGTAAAAAAATGGCGTCAGCAAAGAGGAATGAGAGAGAGAGCGAAATCGATGTCCAAGGAACACGGAGGAATGAAAAACTAGGAGGGAGAGTCACGTGATTCCACCACCCTCGGCAAGCCAACCTATTCTGATGCCGCCCCTCGCGACCAGCGCGCGGTGCCACTGGGTAGGATTAGGCCCCCGCGCACCCGAAACCGAAGGAAGCCGACCAATAGCGGCGCTTGCCTATCACGTGACGAGGACCTATTCTTTAAATTTTCATACTATAGGTCAATATCGTACGTGACGCTCGCTCCGGTGTTTCTTTCCTCCCTACCAAGGAAGTTGTCTTTAGAGTACAGCATGGCAAGCGTTTACCGAATTCGACATTCCACGCACGATGTGCCGCTGCAATCTATACTGGCACTTATACGGAACACGCGCGCGAATGAGAGATTATCTAGGTGGCTAAAGCCGCTACACTGCTACGATCGATGTCCTAATCACCGAAGCTATTCTCGAACACGCAATGCTGACCTGTTTCTCCACAGGTGCTAAACCACTACTTGGAAGGCAGAACACACACCGAAAAGGAAACTCGAGCTCAGGATCACTACATAAACATGATGCACCCTGCCTTATACGCGTATAACACTGTCCTCGCATGATCAATGCTCGTGCAACGTCGTGGCTTAGAGAATTCTAAGGTTGTGGGTTCGGTGCGTACCAGCGGCAAGTCTTTTTCGCCCACTTTAATTTTCTTTGATGTCACCCC
This sequence comes from Rhipicephalus sanguineus, assembly GCF_013339695.2. Lineage (NCBI taxonomy): Eukaryota > Metazoa > Arthropoda > Arachnida > Ixodida > Ixodidae > Rhipicephalus > Rhipicephalus sanguineus. Next base: position 17,248 of record NW_023615937.1, read on the forward strand.
CACCCCCCTTCCTACCATTCCGTTAAAAAGAATGCAAATAATGCCCCTAGCTATGCGACTCCTCCGCTTCACTTGATCTGTTGCTTTTACTATAGGGTGCGCTAACAAGGAACGGGCCCCTTGACGCAATTCCCTTCTTTGTAAAGAAAATACGTATCACCAATAAGGACAACAGAGAAAACAAAAGTTTGTGCCGCTCATTCCCGGATCAACACACGCCGGTTGTACACCCCAAGCAGTAGCGGTACGGTTTCCACGGGGCCACGCAGTTACTCCGCTCCTATTGTTATCCTCCCGAGCAAGAGAAACCACGCGAGGGACCGGTTCCACTCTGCGGAAGAAAAACTTAACAACGAGAGAGCGCTCGGAGCCAGCCGTATCACTCCGGTCCCATATAAACAAAGGGGAGGATGAAAAGAAGCTGCTGCTCGTAGTGCTACAGTGCGCCAACTATATAGCGCAGGCAGCAACAAGAGAATAAATGAGGGAGAGGGGGAGGGGAGGGGGCGTGTAGCAAGACGAGCCTGGGAGCCCGTGATATCCACGGCACGGTCGTTAAATGGACGTCCACCAGAAAACGACTCGGTCCTAACGTGTGAAGAATGAACGAAGCATATACCGTCCTCTGTAGCCGCCGGCTGGGAACGGCGTGCTAGAGGGGGCACCGTTGCGGGCTCGGTACACACATACCCTGAGACCATGAGGCAAAAACCCAGTGGGAAGCACAGTTTCTCGGCTGAAAGCACGTCTCACAAGCTGTGCACTCTGCTTTCGCGGGAGTCCTGATTGCTGCTGGCGAGTAACGAAAAAAAACCATGCTCAGTCAGAGGCCGGTGTATTCGGGTCCATCTCCCAAGTATACCCGCTATGAACTAGCGCCTCCCATGCCGTAAAGACGTGTCGACGCGTCTTACCGACTCTTTCGTTCACTACTAGGGAGGCATGCCGAAGAAAAGCATCAAGGGCACGTGACTCAGCATCTGCAAACTTGGTCGTCAGTCCTACACTTGTGAAATCAACAGACGCGAGGCAGAAAAGACGGCATCACGAATTACCCATCAAGAATGGGCTGCCTCTTCTCAAGTCGATATGATGCAAGCTGACTGCTGTACCTGGTGCAACAAAAAAAGAAAAGTTCACGAAGGAGAGATGCGAATGCTAAGTACAAGCCACAAAGTATGGCTGTTTCTTGTGCGAGGAAATAACGAGGGAAGGGGTCCAGAGGAGCGCAAACTTTCGACTGTGTTCAAGAGACAGTGCAACCAAATATATAGGCACAGACATGCGCAGCAAACTACGCACACAGCGAGCGCATACCACAATCACAACCTGTGATCTATGAACTTGCGCTCTGCCTGCGAAAGAGGACAATGGAGTGTCACTGATACACTAATGCTAGCGAATGCTAGTCGCTACAAGCGCATTCCATTAAGCAATATAAAATGCGGGAGCCCAAATAACGAAGCATGTTGTATACGA
>NW_023615938.1:0-40001 GCF_013339695.2 Rhipicephalus sanguineus
CAACCTCGCCAGATACGTACGCTGTTACATTTGTAAAAAAACGTTCTCGCTGTAGTACGCGTGAATCGTAATTGCAGTGCAGCTCGCGAAAGAGTGAAACGATGTTTTGTTGCCCCATATTACAAGCTGTGCACAAAGTTTTGTGAAAGCTCATGATTTCAGCATGCATCGCGTAATAATTAGAGTATGCTTTACGGGTAGTTTCGCGGAACGTAATTTTTGTTTCACGGACGCTCTTACAATAATGCGTCTTGCTCACAAAAGCGCGCTATCGAGAGTATAACCTGAAGTATCGTTCAGCGATCCCTTTTGGAAGCTACCTGCGCTATTTTATTTTTGTAACGATGGTGCTTATAAGCGAAACTGTGCTACTTTTAGTTGAGCCGGTTAGCTACGCCCTGCGACCGTAAAGGACACAGGCGTGAGTACTGTTTACTTACGTGCCAATATATGTATTATGTGCAGCTGGATGCCTCGTGTCCATAAATTGGGGACATCGAACAGTGAAATGAAAGCAGGAAATTTCTGCCAGCTGTTGAGGAGCACCGTGCCATTTATTACCTTTTGAAGACGAAATCTCGAAGGCGTGCATGCCACCAAAAGCACTAAAGCTTAATCTACGTTGAAAGTGGCAAAGCATGCTGATTGCTTGTGCTTGAAAGCACTACCTTGCCTAGATTTTCGTCAAAGGAAACGCTCAAAAGTATGAAGTGCACCCCCACACAAAGCTCGCGCCTTGCCTTCAACCCAGCTACGTGTCACGCAAATTAGGTTCGCCAAATGAAATAGGCGGGCATCACACCTGCAGAATACACGCAGTTAGTGTACTTACTCGCACATTTCACTCGGCTCCTAGTTTTTTTTGCTTGAATCACAGTTATCCACACGCGGCGAAGCTGAAAACTCCGCACCGGCACTATTTCCGTGGCGCGTCGTAATCGTCGCGGACAACGCGAATATCCTCTTGTTGCGCAGCTTGTTTTGGCATCCAAAGACGACGCAGTAGTGCCCAGACGAGCTCATATACGCTGACGCGGCGTGAACGGGTAGTTTTTCGCACTTTAAAGCCTCAGAACTGCAGCTTGCCCTGTTCACTTGGTGCAGCCCGCGCGCGCCTTGGCAGCCCCGGTCAGCCCGGCGTCTGGCTGCGAGAGTATCCGCTCGGCTCGCCAGCAGCCTGGGTGCGAGACAGGCGTGCTCTGGTGTATACACATAGCTGGCCATGTGTGCACCCCTCCCCCCTTTTAAATGCGAAGCATTTCTTAGCGAACTTCTGCGACTTTGAGCGTATCTATCTATCTATCTATCTATCTATCTCTCTATCTATCTATCATCTATCTATCTATCTATCTATCTATCTATCTTCTATCTATCTATTAATCTTATCCTATCTAGCTATCTATCTATCTATCTATCTCTATCTATCTATATCTTATCTATCTATCTATCTGCCGCCTACGACTTGTTGCTCTCCTGGTCGCTTGGTTCTCGAATGTTGGCACCAAAATTGGTATGGCGATAAGCATGACTGTATGACGAACATAAATAATAAAGTCATAACATGAAAAATCATGACAACGCATGGCATGTACAAGCCATGATTTACATGCTACGCTCATGGTGCGCTGGCGGCCGTTCGCTAGTTCTGATCTAACACCAAATTCGTATCTTGTGACGTGACTGTGTGACGAACATAAATAACCAGAGTTAACATGAAAATCATGAGACATCATGTCATTGCACAGCATGATTTACGTGCCACGCTCAGGTTGCGCTGGCGGCCAGTTTCCGCTAGCTTTAGATACAACCGAAATTGGTATCTTGCGACGTGAACCGGGTAGGGACGAAACATAAATAACACGAGATACATGAAAATCATGACACGCATGTCATGTACAGCATGCACCTTTACGTGCCACGCTCATGGAGCGCTGGCGGCAGTTTCGCTAGCTTGATCTACCCTGAAATTGGTATTGCGCGACTGACTGTATAACGAACATAAAAAACTCGAGTTAATATGAAAATCATGACACGCATGTATGTACAGCATCACTAGTTACGTGCCACGCTCATGGAGCGCTGGCGGCAGTTTCGCTAGCTTGATATACACCACAATTGGTATCTTGTGACGTGACTGTGTATGAACATAATTAACACGAGTTAACATGAAAAATCTGACACGCATGTCATGTACAGCATAACTTACGTGCCACGCTCATGGGGCGCTGGCGGCGGTTTCGCTAGATTTTATATACCCAAAATTGGTATCTTGTGACGTGACTGTGTGACGAGCATAAAAACACGAGTTAACATGAAAATCGTGATACACGCATGTCATGTACAGCATGAATACCTGCCACGCTCATGGAGCGCTGGCGGCCATTTCGCTAGCTTGCTGTACCCCGAAATTGGTAAGTGCGCGACGTGACGTGTGGCGAACATAAAAACACGAGTTAACATGAAAATCAGACACGCATGTCACGTACAGCGGTGAGCACTGTTAGGGTGACACGCGAGCGCGTGGCCGACGGCACTATCAGCGCCGCGTAACAGCCATCGTTGGAAACATTGCACATGCGCAGTATGTGCTTTTGCGATACACTCTTTCCACCACGCGCACGGCGTCATAGATATGCTTGTTGGGGATACGCTTGTTGTGCGCGTGGTGGAAAGGTATTTCGTAGAGCGCATGATGCGCATGCGCAATGTTTCCACCGATGACCGTTACGCGGCGCCGACAGTGCCGTCGGCCACGCGCTCGCGTGTTCACCCTAAGAGTGCTCACCGCTGTACAGCAGACTTACGTGCCACGCTCATGGATGCTGGCGGCCGTTTCGCTAGCGTGATCTACCCGAAATTGGTATTGCGCGACGTGACTACGTGGACGAACATAATAACACGAGTTAACATGAAAATAATGACACGCATGTCATGTACAGCATGACCATAGTCCCTCAATACTCTATGGCATGACTTACGTGCCACGATCATGGCGCGCTGGCGGCCGTTTCGCTAGCTTGATCTACCCGGGAATTGGTTTTGCGCGACGTGACTGTGTGACGAACATAAAAACACGATTTAACATGAAAATCATGAGACGCATGTCATGTACAGCATGACTTACCGTGCCACGCTCATGGGGTGCTGGCGGGCCGTTCGCTAGCTTGGTATACACCAAAATTGGTATCTTGCGACGTGACCGTGTGAGGAACATAAAATAACACGAGTTAACATGAAAGTCAAGACACGTATATCATGTACAGCATGACTTTCGTGCCACGCTCATGGGGCGCTGGCGGCCGTTTCTCTAGCTTGATCGACCCCGAAGTTGGTATTGCGCGACGTTACTGTGTGACGAACATAAATAATAGGAGTTAAATGAAAACCATGACACGCATTTCCTGAATGACATACAAGACGATGTATGCAGCTCTTTGCTGGCTGCTTCGCATTACATCGATTGCCACAATGCGTGGGATCTGCCGGCTTTTTCTTTTTTTTTTTTTCGTCCACTCTGAAAATTGCATCCTACCACATGCATTAGCAGATATCACGGCAGCATCAGAGAAACCAAAAAAGCCCACTTACCAATCGAACATGTTGTACTGGACTGCGACCGCAGTACGCACACCAACCGGCCTGGTATGCCTGCGGCAGGCTCATTGGTCACGGCGCGGCAAAATCCGTCGCACTCACATTGCCGGTGTGTTACATTGCCCTCGACACACAACCTTTCATGTCTATTGATGAAAACATATTACACAGCGCAGGCGCAAAGCGCGCAGCCGACGCAGTTGTGCGCTTTCCAAGTAGCTACGTTGACGAACAGGTGAAGGTTACGAACTCCGGCCAGCCTGTCTCGTGATGGCGCCGATGGCGCGGCCGCGCGGCTACACGAAACTTTTCTCAGCTTCCGCGGTCTCGCCTCTTTAATTTTTTTCCTTCACGCGCGCGCTGCGGGGATCATGTTATCATGTGCGCGGTGCGCGTGTCTCAATTTTTTCTTCCTTTTGTTCTTTTCGTTTCGCGCGCATGCGTGGTGCAGTAATTTTAGACCCTCCGCCGGCTTCGACGCGCCCTGTCGCTTCTCTCGCGCGGGCATCGGCCTGCGGGGCCATATACGGAGTTCGTCCGCTTAACAGCGATTGCATATAGGCGGCACTTCTCAAGATCGAGGCCGTGTAAAGAGAGTAACGTATATTTCCCTTCGGCGGGCCGTCCATAGGCCGTGATGATAAAACAGTACGTAGAAGGATGCCGCTTATATCGAGGCTATTATCCAGGACCGTACTGAGAAGCCTCAGAGTGTAAGTAGAAACAAGCGCTATTAATACTCCGGAGCATCGTGCGCCCTGATGCATGCAAAGGTAATAATGGACGTGAACTGAATTGCATATTAACCACTTTTCTTTCGAAAAGTTTATCCGTAACCGTTCAACCTCAGTTTTCAGCGCGGGTGTCAAGAAATATTGATTGCGGCCACTCAAATTATTGCAACATGATTTATTCGTAAGGTATTGGGTGATGTCTGATGGCGAATTGTGTGGTAGCTGGGAGATCTCATGACATATCTTCATGGCGAGTTGCCCTTTGCAACCTATTGTCGAGGTGCAGTTATTATGACGTATTTTTCTCGAATTTTACGAGCGTTCCTTATTGCAATAACAGTAGCAGAGCCTTAAACCGAGACAAAAGGCTTTGCTACTAAAAGCAGCAAGACTTTCATAGCACAACGTTCTTGAAAGGCGATTTAAATAAATTCAATATACTTCAGAGAAGAGTGATTAGGGCAATTAGAAGACTACCATACCTTGAACACTCAAGACAACTTTCTTTTAAACATAATGGTTATATGGCAAACTACATATACGAATCCAGGTTGCTACAATCCTACATTAGCGCAAACCGAGGGAAACTGGACGCATTTCTGACACTTGTACATCATGAACACACTCAAAAACATTTACTTCTATCCAAATAACCCCCTTGGAAAATATCGATATCACGCACCACTTGCGGCACCCGAAGGCTTAGCCACATCTACCAGCTATACTCAATTCATATGAGCAGCATACATAAAAATTGACACATTAAACACTGTCGATATATTAACAATATTTTAGTAGGTGTGTGCGTTGTTTAAATTGTTCACATTGTGTTGCTTTGCATCAGCTTTTCCCACCAAGCGTAGAACTATAATGTCATGGTTGTGCTTTTCTTCTTATGTAGAAAAGCAATGATATACGCTCTATTATTTATTGTGCTCATTTCTTATGACATATTTTTTGTATATCTTGGCCTGTCATTTATTTTGCCTTTTGCTTGTATTATTACCTGCCTTTTTTCTGCACCTCTGTAAAATGTTTTTACCCTGCTCTGTATAATGTTTTCACCCTGTCATTGCTGCCGCAGGGTGGACGGTGCGGTAGTTAACCTGCAGCAGCTGCAGCTTTTTTGCCGTCTCCCTATTTTTTCGCCATTGTATCTGTTTTGGTGAAAAATAAACGCACTGACTGACTGAACGAGTGATACCTGTCAATTCGTCACTCGATCAAATGTGTAAGACCGTCCCATATTAGTTTCAGAAGCGCCTTGCCAGTATACCATGTAAACGAGTGGCAGCACGAAGCGTTCACTTTCAGTTCTCAGCGCTTTATACCACGTGTTGCGACATCTAGAACCCGTGGTCATAAAGGCGGATATACTCATGACGTTTTTTTGTTGAGCACATGACTCCATATTTGTTCGATTACTGCGCGAATGTTCGCGCAGATTTACACCCAGCTTACAGAAGTAAGTTACACCCAGCCTTCGTCGTACGATTGTCCGATACGTCGATATTGATATCATAACCCGCCTTTCGTGTGGAGCTGTTACGTTGTATTGCAAAAGTATAGACAGTCCAAGATTATGGGCATCGTCCTATATACTGTGACATACCGTGTACATGCGGGAGAGAAATGAGTGGCCCACGTGCCGTATACCTTCAGAGCTAGAACAGAGCTAGAATGACTGTGTGCGATAATGAATAATGTGGTGACTCAATGCGCACCGCCTGCTCGCAGTTTCGCTTATCGGTTAAGCGAAGCCTTATGGAAATAAAACAGAAGGGTGCTATTCACGTCAATAATCATTTCACAATTCATGTATAGTTAAGGCAAGCAATCTAAAAGTAGTGCATAGCGATAATCGAGATGAGTGCCATTCAATAATTTATGCAGATATTAGCCATGTAAATTTGGGACACGCGTGCTAGTTCGCCGACTTACCGATCACAGAAAAACACAGGACTGGTAAACATTCCCAATCGTATTTCATCTGCGCAAGCTGCCAGAAAGACCCCGCGGCAGCGACCTAATCAATATGGCCAGAAGCATCACACTGATCGTTTTGTGTCTACCAACGTGCCCAGACATGGAACGAATAACCGCACAGAGAAGATGGGAGTAGTAGCGCAAACACCTGTTCTTCTGCCCGCAGTTCGGTGTACGCTAAGGGATCCCTTTCTTTAGCAGTGACGAACATAATCGTGAACTGCTTCCGAGTAGTCGCCAGAGGTCGTTGTCGCGCCGATCAGCCAACTTATTTGGTGCACAAGCATCGTTGTCCCGAATTCACGCGCTCCCTGTCCAGCCTTGATTTCCCCTGGGATATTGACCTCGCCGACGGCACAAGCCAGACATGGGGCTCTACACTTCGAGACGGAGAGTAAGAGACCGCGGCCTCAATAACGGCCCCTCGATTCTGTGGTACATTTGCACAGGATTTTGTAGCGATTGAAGAAAACGGGAAGCAATCAGCCCTAGAACGTGTTTTTTTACTTATGGACAATACAGATGACCGCTTTTTCGTAGGTGTCTTTATGATTCCCTCACATAATGAGACATGTGTTGTAATAGGCTGCCCACATATCTACCCCGAGTTTTGTTAAAGCGCGATGTGAAAAGGAAAATGAGAACGCTAATATTGTAATCCTGTATATATCAAGAAAACTGGTCGTGCTAACAGCTGCTTTTTGACTGCGTTAAAATTTAGGTGCTAATATTGGGCTGTTGCTGTGCGGCGAAATTATAAGCACGTGATATGTGATACTGCCTCCCAGAACGCAGCCGCGAAGCTGACCATGTAAAAACACTTAAATATAAAGCAGCGTTTCTGCACTCTGCGTGTACATTTTTGAATCACTGACAAATCAACAAAGATATAAAATAGGGTTTAACTTTCAGTGCAGGGCAGAGGCTAGTGCAAACAATGCCCAATGCATTACAAAATAAAAAATAATCTCAACTTTATAATTGCTAGTTTGACATGTAACTGATACATAAGAACTTATACAGAAAGTGTCCACCTCATCCTCGTCAAACAGCAATCATCGTATGTGCATTGCTTGGAATTGAGTGTAGGCACGGGCGCTCCCTGATCTCTTGTTCTCATCACACCGAGGCCTTCCTGTCTTTGACACTTTTTAGTGTATGACATTCGTCTCACTTTTATCATTTTCTCCCGCTATCACGGTATCGTCGTCTTGGCCAAGATCATCAGTACAAAAATCCAGTATAATAATTTTAAATATAAAGTTTACCCGGAGCGTTAAAGGAGAAAAGACACGAAATCGGAGACCCGTTGCCGCTAAAGTTGTGGTCAGCCTGTGAGCCGTTATGACAGCAGGAATGTGTCACCCAGTTATATAGCTGTGCCACGAAGCAGCGACCTCTGCAGTGAGGAACAAAAGAGAGCTTCACTGTCTGTTGGTTTCATTAGGTTCATTTGCAGCGAATACACACTCACTCATGAATTATTTCAACACCTGGTGGTCTAATGTAGTGTTTTGTTTGCCAGGTATACAGACCATTCGATACGTCCACGAAATGACAGAGACATTCATCTCGAGATGAATTAAATAACTTCACCAACAAAATAACTTCTGTCTTGTACAACACCGGTAGAGATAAATGGTTCGTCTTGACAGAGCACAAAAAAAAATAGATGAGAAATCTCAGGGTATGGGAAACTTGATTGCCTACACGGTACTGGGCAGAAAAGATTAATGAAGCGTGAATGCATGTGTAAGTGATGAGGTCGATGTTGTCAGAACTTCATTAAAAAGTTTTGTCTTTGGTGTAGTTTAGTTAACCTCCATGCCTTTTTAACACGAAAGTGTTTTATGCCGGCGTCCACCAAGACTTCAGTAACGTATTTCCATCCCGGAAATGACGTCGAAAAAAAAAATGATCGGATGACAAAGAAATAGTTCCATCAATGGGAGTCGAACCCACGACCGATCGGTCCACGACAACAGATACCGACATTGCGACAGAATCGACATTGCGTTCCATTGGATGCATAAAAGTGAAGCGCACATTTTTTGAAAGAACGTGTACCCAGCCTAAAGCGTTACGCCCAGACGTTTATTCCCCATAATGTGTCAATTTTTGGCAGAGTTAAAGCATGCAGTCTATTCCTGGTAACAAAATATTCTACGTACTGTAAATACTACACTGTTTCAGGGTTTACACTCAAAGTGTCACCGAATATTATCTACATTTATTTGGTTATCAAGTTATGAACCGATGAGGCGTGCAAATGTTTTTAGACCAGTTTTTGCAGGTGGTCTTGAGTTGGTGCAATTCTTTATTAGACAATTGCTGTGTGGTTTTTTTTCTATTTTCGGGACTGTGCTCATCCTCTGCTTCGAACATCCCAATGAGTGAATCTCGTGGATCTTTTACCAAGTTTCGTGGTGTCTGCTAATTGTACCTCGCCTCCCTATTTGCAAGGAGTCATGCGTGAAATATATGAATCAGTGCGTTTTTTTGAAGGTGAGATGCTCTAATGACTATTTATAATCTAGTTCAATGAAAGATCTATATAATGCCATATTAGATATGTTATTTCCTGCACCTTTGTACCTCTCACTATACGTTGGGTTGCCTGGACACGACGTGCTGGTGCGGGTGAAGAAAATACGTATTTCACCAATATCCAAGACATTCTTCTACAAAGTGCATAAATAACGCTGCCTGTAAAGACTTGGTTAAGCAGCAAAGGCATCTTTGTATCTTCAGTTAATTGTTGCTTCTGCGAAGTTCCGGAAGCTATAGAACATTCCTTCATCAGCTGTAAAGACGCCATACACTTTTGGGACGTTCTACAAAAGGGATTTAAAAAACAACTTGATTTAAATTCTTATAGCATACGTTATCTCGAGCCACCCAAAAGCAATTCTATACCTATTGACATGTTCTTACAAATTTGTATGCATCGTTTATGGAAAACTCACATGTTAGACAGGCATGCGGAACCAATGGTATCATCGCGGTTACATTTCATTCAAATGGCTCTTCAGCCAAAAGGCTTTTATCAGCAATTACAATTTCAACCGGACTGTAAGCATGCAGTGTGTTTAGACATGTGTATAAAAATTCGCATCGTTTTTTTTTAGTAGCGGCGGTTAAAGCATGGATGCACCGCGTTCCCCATAAATGTACCGTTCAGCGCAATCATTTCGGTTGAGAATGACTTCACGGACCATACCAGCTTCATAGTTCAAGAGTACCCGCTTTGTCTAGCGTGTATATGCGAGAAACTGGTACTGCTCTGGTGTAAAAATAATTATTTATTGTAAAAAAATACAAACAGCGCTAAAAGCAATGCTCAGCGCTGGAGGAAACGATGAACGTGCCATCCGATGTTTTTTTTTTTTTTTGACAAATATATTCTGCTGCTTAACCAATACCTTTGATCTTTTCAATGTGTCTTCAGCAGCTTCCCGCCGGCAAAACCCCTGGGAAACACTGGGTTCATAATACTCTGCACAAGACGAAGTATTGACCATACCCAATTGGGTATGTGAGGTCCTTAATATAATACATCGTCAAGCACCAAATAAGGGTTTCTGTAGAAGTGTGCCAACCGAAGGTTTCACATTCTCTTGTTTTTTGATCGCAGTAGAACGCCTTGTTGTCGTATTCCCTCCAAATTCAGCGGTCAGCTGATGGGCGGGCTGCTGGCATGTCATCCTGACGAAAAAAAAAAAAAGAAAAGCAGAGGACACATGCGACGTTATGTTCTTAGATCACCTGGTGTCTTCGCCCATCACACAAAAACTTCTACCTGGTAAACCGACGTTTCCGATCTGTTATGCACCTTGTCGAATTTTGTGTAGACAGCGTCACAGAAGTTACAAATATGAAAGTGTTTTCAGAAGTTGCTAATGAAGCTTTCTAATAGTGTTTTAACCATAATCTTACTACAGTTATGAGAGAAAGCGTAGCATGATTTCTTCAGATATACTCATCGATCTCCACGAAATACCTTCGGGCATTGCACATCTGACCGACTATGACTTTGACCTTGTTGAACTTCACCATGAAACTTCCAGTTTTTCTTAAAAGTGAAGTGCTGTTTCGAAGGTCGGCTGCAAGTCAAAACCACAGCACAGCCGCAATTTGATGAGAATCACGTACAAGGAAAGCAGTTTAACAATACACTCACGATTCATGCGTTAAGTAAATAAAGTGGCAAGTAAACTTGGCTTGAAATTGGTTGCACACTATCGCACAATATTGCAAACGAATTTTCTTTAATACCAGGGGAATGCCAGTTACGGCGAATATTTGAATGGTAGGAGCCAATGCATGATTAAAAATTAATTCGCTGCGGCGGGTCAATGCTCGGATGCGATATTTAGATGGAAGTGAAACACACAAACAGAAAAAGAAAATGAATAAAAAACACAGAGAAAAACGCTAGGCCTGCGCTGAAACCGCAGCACAGTCACAGCGAAAGCTGGAAGAGCGGCGTTTCTAGAGCCCGTTGTAAGCTCACTTGGGGCTACAATACAAGTACACTAGAAAGGTACCCACTACGCCATAAATCACAATTTTGGTGAAGTTGGGAAGCACCTACTAAGCCATTATTCTTCATTCTGCGGAGAAGCGAGGCAGCAGCTACACGTCTGTAAGGCATTATGTGCACTTTGTTGACGCGACGACTGATGACGATGAAGAATTATGGCTCAGCCCTCTGTAATGGGTTGGAAGCTTTAAACGGCCCACCAGTTATGTAATTTGCATTGGGTGACGCCCGGTCGCTATTTCCCTCTCCCGTCATGCTGTATACCATACGTTCACGTTGGAGAGAGACGGGGGGGTGAGAACTTTACTGAGATCATGAGGAAATGGATCATGCGCTTGTGGGCTTCCTTGGCAACTAATACAATTGCACTTGCGAGGAACCGACTACGCTATAAATCATTGTAATTTTACTGAGACCCCGAGGAAGTGAATCATGCGCTTATTGGTTTCCTTGGCAACCAATACAAGTGCACTTGCGAGGAACCCACTACTCTATATATCATTGTAATTTTTGAGAAGTAGGGCAGCAGGCACTGTGCCATTTTTCGTCATTCTACGGAGAGCACTGGTACCTGCTAAATGCATGTAAGGCATTATGCGCACTTTGTTGATGCTGTGCCTGATGACGATGAAGAATTATGGTGGAGCCCTTTGTAATGGGTTGGAAGCATTCAATAACCTACTCGTTGCGCAATTCGCATTGCGTGACGCCTGGTTACAGAATTCGCGTTGTGCGACGCTTGATGCTTATTTTACTCTTCTACCACGCTATATTGCATATGCTAATGTGGTTCCTTCCCGACATGAAGCCTGTATAGGACCTTTTTGCAAAGCAGTTTGAAGCACTGGCATAGCTCAGAGGTTGAATACTGGGCTCCCACGCAGAGGGCCCCGCTTCGAACCTCGTTCCATCCTGGATTTCGTTTTTGTTTTCTTATTTCGAGCGATTCTGGTTGCGGACACCGGCGGCGGCGGTGGACAACTACGGCGCCAAAAACGGCCGGTGAAATGATATCATAACAGCTTTCGCTGTAAAAGTTCGTATGCTCAGTTATGGCATTGTAAACAACAACACCACCACCACCTACTACTACTACTGCTGCTGCTGCTGCTGCTGCTGCTGGAGACCCTGTAAGGTGCGAGCTCCTGGCCAGTTGCTCGCTAAAATTGCGCCTGGCTCTTGTGTCAGAAGGTTTTGTCACCTGCAAACGTATTCAAATGCTGTGTATACTAACACGAGGATGAACAAGAATTATATCCCTTATTACGACTGCTGTACGCACTTCACTTCTCTGTATTAACATTACCAATGAGCAATCCAACATAAATAATAAGCTGCCAACAAAAACAACAGTACTTTTATACAACCACGGTTATATATCGCTGTTGCCTCGCATGAAATGATAGATGAGAGTACAAAAATGCCATCAACTAGCTAACGCCTAAATTACATATGACGCATTACTTTACCTTCATCGAGATCTGCAGTTTGCACAGGCACCACAGCTGATGCATGATGCACTGATGTACTTGCCCACACTTGAATTAGCACTGCATAAGACCAATGAATGAGGCTGCCTTTAAAACTTGTTAGAAATTAGGTCCCAAACGACGTCTTGAAGACTGTCGCTATTCAGAAAGTGAAATTGCTGATTTTGCCTCCTAAAAACATGACATGCCGCTAGTCACATCTATGAGCGCCTGATCCAATGAAACCTACTAACGTCTTCGGTACTCGTAAGTGCAGTTTCATTACTTTTTGATTGTGGAAAAGTTTTCCGCTTCCTAAAGGTAAAAAAAGAAATGTAAATGCGAAGTATAACGACCTACCATGAAAGGATGTCTTAACATCATTCAACTGCTAGCAAAAATATGCTTCCTTTGATTGCCGCGTTGTATCATTGACCATAAATGCAGAGGACAGTTGCGAGCCGAAATATAAGAAGCCATGCGAGAGCTAAAATTACACAGCTTGTCAAGCAACACGAAGTGATTATCTCAGTGACACCTGTCAAGCGTGACGAAAGCCTCTGAACTGTACGAGAGTTCACAATAAATGTGACCAGCACGACAACAATAGAGACGGATGACGATTACAACAAAGATAAGTACTCGTATACTCGTATAGTTACTCGTACGCATACTGGTATAGTTATTTCAAAAGCCGTCAAAAGAATATTCTGACAGCTCAATACCGTCATTCATATATATCAGCGCAAGCATGCAACAATGTGAACGCTAACAGCACGAGCATATATGTGAAGAAAGAAGAACATTCACCCTTGAGGGAAAAACTGTAATGACGCAAAGAAGACGGGGACGAAGCGAAGACACGAACAGACAGACACGGGCGCCCGTGTCTGTCTGTTCGTGTCTTCGCTTCGTCCCCGTCTTCTTTGCGTCATTACAGTTTTTCCCTCAAGTTATGAACCAACTAGCTCAGCAACAAGCCCTGTTAACATTCACCCAGGCGGGTACGATGCGCCGGGCTGTGTTCACAGTGTGCACAGAAATAGACAAAATCATAAAAAGCGCACCCCGTATTTACAGCAGCCTAACATGGTTGACGATGTTTGTTTACTTTTTTTGTTGTTTTTTTTTGTTTTTTGCCAAAGTAAACGCATTTTCTCCACTACAACATGGTGACTATGGCCTTGCAGTAAACTTCCGAGTTATCTCCTTCGTGTAACACCATACAACCTATACAGGAACGGCAGTTCTTTCTAAGCTTGAACACCAAAGAATCGATTTCTGCTCACCGCCAGCGCATGCTTCTCTTCATTTTAAACGTAGGCGAAGCGGTGTAATGCGCGGCACAAATTTTTGTTTCCTTCATTCGTTTTAATCGCATAAGAGCTGTAGGCAGCCTGCTACTACAGCTTTCTTCGCTTTTCTACTTTCTTCAAGGACGAAGCGGCCGAAGTAAATTTGGTTAAGCGAACGACGAACAATAACGAAAGTATATAGTGCGTGGTCGTTAGCGGAAGCTGGTTCTCAGGGCCTCATCCTAAACTCCTTGCAGCATTTGTATACTGTTGTTGGCGCTTTGTTGGCAGCTTTTTTTTTTGGGGGGGGGGGGGGGCTCAAGTTGGTTTCTTCCTTTCTCTTACGTGCTCCCTCATTTACATTCCCTCAAAGTATAGAAGCTTAGGCCTCCATTGAAGCAGCCACACAGTTCAGCATGTCAAGCAATGTGAGAGGCCATTTAAAAGCTGACTACGCTGCTTCCTTCAGTAATATTTCGAACGGCGGCTCTTGTACAAACGTTCATAGAAACCATAATTAACGAACATATTTTGAAACTGTTGCACCTATCATAACCGTTTTTTTTTTCACATATACACTCCACCAGCTGTAAGCTAACAACCAAGCGTTCGTGAAGGGTCACGACATTCCATTCCAATAGTTGCCGAGCAAATGAGCATGAGCACGCAACTTCCGACATTATAGGAAATTTGGCGGACGACAGCGTTGATGAACAACGCGACCAGCTCACCAACAACACTTGCGGGTGCCTACACCGCTCATTATAAGAAATTCAGCGCGCCGCAAGTTCTATTTACTTTATGTATTATTTCCCAAGAAAGTGCGCAGTTGCGTGCACGACAGCATCCCTGCCTTTCCCTCAACAGTTCACACTCTACCCTACCACTTCAAAATATAAACATGTTCTAGTATTATGGCCTTCCGAACAAAGTGTTAATGCAGGTATATTAAAGCATTTGAATGCTTGTAGCCAACCAAGCCATCAAGCTGTAAAAAGACTTCTGGACTTCTGCGAACATGTTTTTTTTTATCAACAAGCGAACGTAACACATCTTTCGCCGACTCCCACAATTCTTTATCGCCCTTTACGCACGGTTGGTTCAGAAGGTACTTGCTAGCGCGTAGACAAACGAAAAAAAAAGGATTATGTTGAAAACAAGGCAAGCAACAACTTGTAAAACCAGCGACGCGTTGACGTTGTATCTTTGAGACACGACAGTGGGAAGCACTTAACATAGTTTACGCTATTGCAACCTGCACATGCACGCCTCAGCTCATCATGTCTTATCTGCGCCCAGATTTTTCAATCGAATTAGTTTTTCGCGACAAAATAGCGAGAGAAACTCAGTGGCTGCACAGCATCGCATCACAGGTGCGTCTCTATGTCTACAGATGTAAACGGCTCGCATGCCACGCGAACTGTTAAAGACGCTTTATGAAACGCCTCGGATAAACACACCCGCAAAGTTGCGTAACTGCAGCCGCAACATTGAACCACTTATGTTTGAGGCGTATTACAGCCACTACCGCGACGTCGCTATTAGCTTTTTTTTTCATCAGCAAGCATGACTCTCGTGGGCTTCCTGATTTATTGACGACACGCCCCCCTCGCACAGCAAATTATGCTTTCACTGTTGCGAACGACGCATTACGGACAGCATTCAGGTAGGCCTCGCGCACGTGATTCCCGGGTCAGAGTAGTTGGGATAGCTCTGACGGGCTACGCAATTTTCAGGAGTGCGTTCATCTATCAAATATCTGCTCCCTTTCTCGCTGCCGCCGCCACCTTTATCTTTCTTTCTCTGCTTGCTTGCACTCTCGCAATAAGCTATGGCCCTTTTCGTGCGATGTGGATGGCTTTTAGTGTTCAGGCCATGACCCACGTGTTGGAGAGTGCAGCTCGGAAAGCTCACGAGCGGAGAGAAAAGAGCCATGATAGGTGTACGTGTTCGCCGAGCATGTCAGGGCAGTTTGTCATTGCCATCTGCGCGTGTAACTTGTTTGATCTTCTCGCAGCGTCTGTTGCGGTCTTCATCGAGACTCCATGGTAGAACCTCTTTAATCATTTCGAGAATGACGTTCTACATGGAAACAGTATTTAACAATTAAAGTGAACTCTTTTTCCGATTTACGCTTGCCCTTTGTTTCTTTCTTTCGTTATTTCTTCGCGTTGTTGTGGTATGATTTGTGACACGCGTGTGCAGTCGTGCCGGTCCCGCGATATTCGCTGTGTATCTTTTGATGCGCTTCGTAGTGGAATTCACGATACACACGTGAACTTGAAGTTCCTCGGTATATGGCCATTATTCGAACATCGCTACGAGATAAAAAAGATGGTTCATGAGCAG
Source organism: Rhipicephalus sanguineus (assembly GCF_013339695.2). Classification (NCBI taxonomy): domain Eukaryota; kingdom Metazoa; phylum Arthropoda; class Arachnida; order Ixodida; family Ixodidae; genus Rhipicephalus; species Rhipicephalus sanguineus. The sequence continues at coordinate 15,971 of NW_023615938.1, forward strand.
CCTACTCTGTAAACAGATATGACTATCGCATGAGGTTCATTGAAGAGAGAAGGATACAGATGGAAATATCCAGCTGGTTGTGAAACGTGCAAAGCTTCATCAACGACAAGTAAACCGTCGTACTTTTTTTTAAGTTTATGATAATCCTACAAAGAATATTTCTTTACACGGTTTTGTACCCTCCCCCCATCCCTCTCTGTTTAATCAACGCCAATACACTCAAAGTTCAATTGCATAGAAATGCTGCCTGAGTGATGTAGCTAAACGATGAATAATTAGGTTTGCAGGTATACTTCATAATGCGCTAAACAGAGCGCGGTAGCAACAAATGCCAAAGTGTGCTCATAGAAGCTCTCGCGCTCAAAAGTAATTATTGGGCCTCTTTGAACACGTAATCTTCTTACATATTCATCGCGTTGCAAGTTTGCGAAATTATCTCACTATCGTCCTGGTGAACGTAGATGCGCAAAGTGGAAAAGCAACAAAGCGTCTTCGGGGCGCGCGCGGCCGTTTAAATGAATGGATATATACAAAAACTGGTATCAGAGAACACCCATACACTTAGAGAAGGGAAACTGTACCTTTGACAGTGCAACGGAAATAAGGGTAGCGGTGGCGTTGTGAACTAAAGTAGCCGACCAACAGATGCCGTTGTACAACAGGAAACGGAAATGAGTTTTATGCAATATGGCTGCCGTCGCTCGTTTTTGGTTGCTGAGCAGCAACTGTGCAGTGCGCTCCGGTCGCCCGTGCTCGTACAAAAGAAATAAATGTATATGCCACGTTTTGTTCACTTACCGAGCCCTGCGAGTGTCGTAATGAATCTTCTGAACTGTCTTTCGTGTGTATTCCGTGCCCCAACTGTGTGAAATGCTACGAAGGTGCCAGGAGACGCCAATGCCTCAACTGGCATTAACGCACACAACACCGGCGATGTGTAAGCCTGATAATGTTTTATTACATATTCATAAATCATTACAAGACAAAGTACACCACTGAACGTTCACACAAGCAAACAACGCGGTTACATCGTGAAGTAGTGGCTCATAAAGCGCGAACGCACGAGCAAGAAGAGCTACGAAACGTATGTATACGCTCGTGTACACTATAATTATTTCCATATTTCCTCGTGCCAATTTTATGTAGCCTCTTTGGGACATCACCTGGCCGGTAGCCTTGCGGAGAGAATACGATAGCTTGCAGCGCAAAACTCACTTCTCTCGACCTTTTGACTTCAAACCACCCGAATCCGTATTTTCCTTACTACTGGCTTGTTTCTTGACAAGTTTAGCATAGCAGGTAAGGTGCCGCGCTGGTAAATGCAAGGACGTGGGTGTGAATTCCCTCCACGACGGCCGCATTTGTTTTGTTTTATCGCTTAGGAAAACTAGGCGACAAAATGGATGCGGCCGCCGTGACGGGCATTTCGGTGGGGTGCGAAAACCGAAAACACGTGTACTTAGATTAAGGTGCACATTAAAGAGCCCCAGGTGGTCAAAACTGATGCGGAGTGCCCACTATGATGCGCGTCGTAATCGCATCGTGGTTTCAGCACGTAATTCTCCAAAAACAATTCATATATTAAATTTCTATGGATTCAAATCTATTTTAACTGGTGGAGCGAACCTATAATAAATTCGCCCTGGATGAAAAATTATCTTAACGTCTAGTTTCTCTCTGCAGAGGCAATCGGCTACGTTGTGTCCAAAGAGGCAAGTAATGGCACGGAGTAGCACAAAATTTGTTTCAGCTTGCAGCTGATCGCAGACAAGTGGGCTGGGAAAATTCCAACCTTTCTTGGTAAAGAGCCCACTTGACAGCACGGCAAGTGCCCAGAAATTAATAGGTATGGTCTAATCATTCTGTGCATTCCCACATTGTAAGTAACCAGCTTAATTCACAACACAGATACATAACAAACACTTCATGGTCACAACAATACTGTAGGAAATATCAGTACATTGCTTTTAAACACATGGACAACAAGTAAAATTGTACAACCAAGTCATGAGCTCCTTGGATTGCTTATCCTTTTTCCTTAGAACAATTATAACACAGCAGTGTATGAGCACAAAACAATAGTCTTGAACTGCTAAGTCAATTTCTGGAGCTGACTTCCAAGTCTTTGCCTGGCTTAATTCTCTGTTTTTGAATTCCAAGTACCAAAGAATCCTAATATGTACAAACTAGGGGTGTGCGAATATTCGAGTGTCAAATTCGAATCGAATAGTACCTAATCGAATAATTCGATTCGACTTTCGAATAGCTAGTATTCGAAGTTTCGAATAATTCGACAGGACAAATATCTAAAGCGCAACAAAGGCCGATGGTGCAACTTGGTTAGGGTGGGGTGGCAAAAACTAACGCTAATGTCGTTACACTAGGCCTTCCGTTAAAACTTTCACTGACATTCTGGTTCAAAAGCGAGCGCACGCTCATCTTAAAAGAGATTGTCATTTCCGCACGTAGGAAAACACATGAGAATACTGTCAAGCCCTTCACAACTTCGTTCCCAAAACGAAGGCACGGACTTCTTGCGCAGTTCGGTTGCGTATGCTGCAAGCGCCGTAAAACGTCCCGACTTTGACCTGCGAAACCCTCGGTCATTGGCTTTGCTTGTAAAATCACGCTGGGCAGTCGCCACTGCCACACTGAACCACTCGTTCAGAAACTTCCATCGTTGCGGCACGCAGTTGAAACGCTGCTGTGAATGGGCGCCCGAAGATTTTTGGGCACGGAGCACCCATGGCGATGAAGCACAGCATTACCGTTGTCAGATGAGCCGTATTGCGCGACCATGGGGAAAAAACTAGCCACCGTACCCCCCTCTGTTAGTCTTTAGGAGGTTTGGAGTGGCGCTGCTGACTGGAATGGCGGCTCTTCTATCAACAAGCTTGCGCGCCCATAGAAACTGAAACAAAAGCCACTCTCGAACAAGTGCGTAATGAAACTGTCGGCACGCCGTAGCATCCCTGATTTGTCCTTTGTCTTGCCGTAACTGGCGGTACACATTTTGTGTAAGTATACTATTCGATATTTTTGGCCACTTGAGGTGAAATTTCACAATTCGCACACCCCTAGTACAAACATTTGCAGAAACAATTTGCGACAGTGAGCACTGCAAAATGGGCCATTAGTCACCTCCATCATAATACGAAGCAGTTTCTCTGACACCCCTCTCAAGTGTTCTACAGCACCTATTTGAACAGAGAGTGCTTCTTCCAATTTTCTGACAAAATTGAAAGCTGCTTCTGTGGGCACTGTTAAATTACCTAGAGTCTTGTCCTGCATCTCCAATGCTTTGAACATCATGGAGATTTGGTTTGGTGAAGACAAATCTTGGCTTTTGTCTTTCAAGAGACCCTTGCACTGTAAGCATGGTGCTTTTTTCAGAAATGCTTGTACTAGGTATCCTGACACGTAACAAACTATGTTTGATTCAAGTACATCTGCTGGTTCTTCGGTGTCTGAAAGGTTTGAGCTGAAGGTGTCGGCCACAGTAGGACTTTCTTGATCGAGTCTTGATTTCTTTAGCTCAGTTAGAAGAACAGCCTTATCTGCTTGGCAGTTGCTGCCATCTGAAAGCTTGAAGAGCTTCCTGACAATGATATGCCTGAGACCGGCAGTGAACTGAAATGTGTTTGCAGTCTCGTTACAGCTGTGCTGCTTCCGAATGATCCCAAACAAGTTCTCCAAGGGATCCTGATTCAGACGACGAGCAAGCAAAAACTTGGAAGTTATAGGATTCCTGCAGATTTGCCCACAGCATACAAACCGCTTTAATTGTCACCTGCCAGCCCTAAATGGTTCTTGGTTGCCTAGGTTCTTTGAATTTCCAAGAATGCAAGAATTCAATGTGCCCTGTAGAAGTATTAATTGTATACCTCATTTTTCTCTCAGCGATCTTTACACAAGAATTGTTAAATGAATCAGACAAGTGATCTATTTTCACAACAAACTCAACTGTGCTTGTGGCTCCTGGTGGAGAACATTAAATGCTATGAATGGTTCTATTGCTAGATAGACACTGTTGCTGAGCACCCACTTTACTTTCATGTTACCAAATGCACTTTCATAGATGTGCCCTCAGTGAGTTTAGGTAGGCATTTTAGTTTCAGGTGATGAGTTGATTCATACAAATCTTAATATGCCCCCAGGAAGCAACAATATCACCAACAGGAATATCATGCTTCCTCAGATTATTCCTCATACATTTCAACAGGTGGGGGACGTCAAATATGAAAGAAATCTATTTATCAGCAATAAAGAAAGGCCTGTCAGGGCTGACACCCAGTGTCCTTGCAATAACGCAATTGCTGCTACCCTGGTCACAAATCAATGCTTTGACGAAGAGGCCACATGTCTTTAGCTCAGTGATTAGCTTTTTCAATGACATTAAAAGGGGCCCTGCACGAACTGTCCCCTCGCTTCTCAAAAAGGCTACTGGCTGTATCCATTTCTTCGCTATCCCAGAAACCACAAGTGCTGCAGTGTGCGCTGTGCCATTTGTTCTTTCTCTGGCATTATCAACATATCCATGTATGATGTCTTCCTTAGGGTCATACTGCAGATTTCTTTTTAATGAAATTTTGTCAAAAATTAGGCAGCAAGCTTTGTCTTGAATTTCCCAATTTTTTTTTCATTTCTTTGAATAACTCGAGAATCTGAGGCAGAACTCCTGTCTTTATATTTACGGCCGACAGCCACGTCCTTCAGGACTTTACTGTGGGAAGGCTCAGTACTAGGGGTGTGCGAATATTCGAGTTTCGAATTCAAATCGAATACTAACTAATCGAATAATTAGATTCGACTTTCGAATAGCTAGTATTCAAACTTTCGAATAATTCGACAGTACGAATATCTAAAACGCAACAAAGGCCAATGGTGCAACTTGGTGAAGGTGGGTGGCTAAAACTAACGCTAACGTCATTACAATAGGCCTTTGTTAAAACTTTCACCGATTTCCTGGTTCGAAAATGAGCGCATGTTTACTTTAGAGGAGGTTATGTTATTTCAGAACGTAAAAAAAAAAGAAAGACAAGAAAAGTGGCAAGCCCTTCTCAACTTCACTTCCGAAACGAAGGTATGGACTTTTGAATAGTTCGGTCGCGTATGCCGCAAGTGCTGTAGAACGTCCCGAATTTGGCATGCGAAACCCTCGAGGATTGGCTTCACATGTAAAAATTTGACCACGCTGCACATTCGCCACTGCCGTACTGCATCACTCGTTCAGAGACTCCCATCGTTCCGGTGCTCAAACAAAACGCTGCTGTGAACGGGCGCCTGAAGATTTTTGGGCCCAGAGCATGGCCATGGAGCACAATAATGTGACCGTTGCCAGATGAGCCGTATTGTACAATTATACGAAAAAAAAAAACTAGCTAGCGTACCACCACCCTCTGTTGCCCAAGAGGTTAAGAGTGGCACGGCTAACTGGAATGGAAGCTCTTCTATCAACATGGTTTCGAGCCCATAAAACCTGAAAAAAAAAAAAAAAACCTCCCGAACAAGCACGTAACAAACCTGTCACCACGCCGTAGCTTTCTTGATTTTTCCTTTCTCTTGCCGTTACTGACAGTGCACGTTTCGATACTATTCGATATTTTCGGCCACTATGCGGCACTATTCGATTCGAGATGAAATTTCACTATTCGCACACCCCTACTTAGTACCTTTGATAGATATTTATATGCCTCAGGGCTTGTAAAGTAAAGACTGAGAGCAAACTGTCTAAGTTGCATCGGCGATCGTCTCCCATGTTTTTTCAGTGGTTGCAGATGCATTAGAATTTCGAAAAAGTCCTTCTTTAGGTACCTGCCTGCTTCAAGAAGAAGCTGCGCATGAGATGCAATTGGTTTCTTGGACTTTTAAGTCTTGCAACAATTTGATGGAGGTGGGAGTTCTCGTCGCAGTAGTGCTGAAGCCTCTTCATAGAACGTGGAGTGAGCACCTTCCGGGTCCTGGTCCTGGCTCTTGGGGTTCCTGGAAAATCAAAAAGCCACATCACTAATGTTAAGTCTAAGCAAGAGGCTTTAAAACTTACACTTTAGTTAAATGGTTTGCTAAGTTTGGTACACTAGAAACACGTACATTTGTATTTTAATGCAACGTATTATTACCTGGAAGTTTGTGTGCATCCTTTACAAAATTTGCAAGCTATGCCCAAATTGAAATACCAGGTCAGGCTAGTGTAAAAGGCTAATTTGGTATTTTTGCATGTTATGAGAACAAAATATACACAGGCAAAATGTATTTTTTGTCACACAGCCACGTATATGACTGGCCAAATGTAGGCACACACCCAGTGGCAGATAGTAAAACGTTAAAACAAAAGGGCATTTATTTAATGAAAGCATCTATTTAATGTAATGAGCTGTATCATTAACCAGTTGTAGTGCCAATATATATTGGGGACGCATGTGGGAATAATTCCTTTTTGTTTTGTAGAATGAAGACACACTTACTGGAATTACTATGTAATCTTGCATTAATCTTGCTTTAATAAGAGGAACAATACCTACTCTGTGTAGTTGGTGCTGTTGGCAATGGCTCCTGTGCCCCCTAGGATGCTGGCTCTTGTATTGGTGGAGAGATATTGAGGGGCACTGGAAAAGAATGCTGTATATCACTATATAAATTTAAGCAGGAGCAGTGGCATTGTGCTTTATTTTTGGAAAGCTCCCACTTACTGGTCTCACGCCTTGATGCTGAGAGCTCTGGAGAGAAGTCGGGGAAATCTTGGTATTCTGAAAGTACACATCATTACATTAATTCTATATCCGCTTTAGAAAAAACCACATCAGATGAAATACACACTTTCAATCAAGTAAACAATCAAAATTACCATCTATGGAAGCAGCGAACCAAAGCTTCGACACTTGTCACATAAGAAATATTATTCGCGAACCACTGCCGTTACAGGGTGGAAGGTACAAAATACTCATCAGGCAAAATTCGTTAAAAATTTAGATTTTATAGTAATCGTGAAACCAAGGAAAATGATAAGAGTTTCTGAACAATCTCGACAGTCCCAACACACACACACCCCTACATTCTGGCGAGATGGGTCTTAGGTCTCAATATCGGTGGAGGGGTATGAGACCCCTAGAGACCGCATTAACTTTAAGCTCCCTTGACTTTAAGGACTACTGATAATAATCTTAATGTTTAACACAATGTAATCATTCATGAAGAACCCCAAAGCACTTAAACATTCTCTTTCACCTAATGCGATTACCATTACGTTCAATAATCACCGCTGTTCGCGCCCCTCGCGGATATAAAATCTCTTTTAAAAAAACTTGTGCTCGATTATTAGAAACGCTGCACGCATAGCCACGTCAAATTGCCTAGGCGTCCTATTGAAAAATCACGCGCAATCCCTTTAGGTACAGTACACCGAAATCACAAACCAGACGTGTCGCGTGTGCAAGTTACACGGCAATGCAAAGCTGACACTGAACAATATGTGGTTTATGTATTCGTCATTATAGCAATATATTAGTTGATGTAAAAACAATGTCAAAGAAACGACGACGGACCATTGAACAAGAGCATAACTGACGCTCCGGCTTACCTGTTTACGGTGCGGAATCAACAGATCGACTCCATGAAAGCGTCAAACGTACCCCTCGATCTCGATCGCCGCGGCATTCCTAAATTCGCCGGTAAACTGAGTCAGCTACTATTGCTGTAAAGATAAAAGGGCGTCTGCGAACTGAAGCGAAAGGTGCTTCCGCATTTACGTTGTTTACGTTGCCGCCGAACAATTTGAACGCCAACGGCCACGGAAAAGATGGATACAAATTGGATTTTGGTCTAGTTAGTCATCACTAAAGTCTTAAAACGTTGACACTTCAATTAAAAAGCAGCTATACAAATTGGGTCTAAACATAAGTAACCCTCTAGCTATCCAAAGCAAAATAACATGTTTGAATGATTGATTGGCTTGCACAAAACAATTTCTTAAAGTTGTAAATTTGGGTGGTTTAGCGCCCCTAGCAGGGAAAATGCAAACTAAGATAGCCGACCGCTAAAAGAGGAGTCAGTAGCTCCACTCTGCGCGCATATCGATGGAACTCGCCGCGGTCGATTTTTTCGCCCTCTGCGGCGATCGCTAGAACTTGAGACTTTCCGGGGCCTGCTGGTATGAGGAGACATTTCGACATGACGAACGTAAGTGACCCGTGGTAACATGAAAATCATGACACGCGTGTCATGCACGTCATGATTTACATGCCACGCTCATGACGCACTCGCGGCCGTTTCGCTAGGTTGATATAGACCAAAATTGGTATTGCGCGATGTGACTGTATGAAGAACGTGAATAACAGGTGGTAACATGAAAACCATGACATGCATGTCATGTATGTCATGATTTACATGCCACGCTCATGGTGCATTCGCGGCCGTTTCGCTGGCTTGATATACACCAAAATCGGTATTGTGCGCCGCGACTGTATGAAGAACGTAAATTAGAGGTTTTAACATGAAAATCATGACACGCGTTTCATGCACGACATAATTTACATGCCACGCTCATGACGCACTCGCGGCCGTTTCGCTAGGTTGATATACACCAGAATTGGTATTGCGCGATGTGACTGTATGAAGAACATGAATAATAGGTGGTAACATGAAAACCATGACATGCATGTCATGTATGTCATGATTTGCATGCCACGCTCATGGTGCATTCGCGGCCGTTTCGCTGGCTTGATATACACCAAAATTCGTATTGCGCGACGCGACTGTATGACGAACGTAAATTAGAGGTGGTAACATGAAAATCATTACACGCGTGTCATGTGCGACATAATTTACATGCCACGCTCATGACGCACTCGCGGCCGTTTCGCTCGTTCGATATACACCAAAATTGGTATTGTGCGATGTGACTGTATGACGAACATGAATGACAGGTCCTAACATGCGAATTATGTTATGCATGTCATGTACGGTATGATTTACATGACACTGTTATGGTGCGCTTCCAGCCGTTTAGATAACTGGATATATACTAAAATTGGTATGGCATGACAGGAGTGCGTGATGAACATAGTATACCGGTCATGCAATGTATATACCAGAATATACGTTTCATTGGCGTGGTATATACCACATTGTACATACCCGCGTGCATGGCAAACATGCGATATATGGTGAACTAGATGCCATGGCATGAATGATTTTATTTGGCTCAAAAATAAACAAAGCGATGTATGCAGCTCTTTGCTGGCTGCTTCGCATTACATCGATTCCCACAGTGCTGGGATCTGCCGGATTTTTTTAACACGAAAGTGTTTTATGCCGCGGTCTACCAAGACCACAGTAATGACGAATTACTTCAGCGCTCCCAGAGGGCAACACCACCCCGCCGACAGGGAGAGTGGTAGATATAAAAGGCGCGTTTGTAAAGCCTCTATACTCTGTTCCAGAAGTTCCGTGCAGCACTGTGGAAGCTACAGGCCTTCTCAACCAATCAGGAGGGCGAGCACATCCAAGTGTATCCTTCCGCGCCCTGTCGTCTGCTAGCGGCGAGCGCTGCAGCGAAAGCGGCAAGAGCGTCTCGGGACACCGTGCAACTGCGCAGTGAGATGAGCTGTAATTGTGAAAGCGGTTAAATATTCTCCTCGGCACCGTAAAAGAGCGCGTCTACGAGATACTTGCACGATATCGCACAGGTGAACCAGGCGCCGCCATTTTGACTAAGGAGTGACCAAATCTGCCACCGCGGACTAATCACAACCCAAGACTGGGTCCTCCGCGGCGCTGTGGACGCTCAGGCTGTGCGGACTACTCATAAAAGTTTAGACAGTGTCGTACCATTCCTTCGTACTTTTTAAGTAAAAACATAACACATACGAGCCACAACAGCGTTATTTCTTTCGTCATTTGCATGTTATAACACGTACAAGCAAGAACTCTTTCTTCAGTATCATGGAGCCACAAAAATTGTTTTATACAGAAAATGCGACAAAATCGTCATACAAATCACAGCTACAACACGCAGAGAAGCCTTCAAGTAAAAATCCTCCGACGAGACCGCTTGCAAAAGTCATGAGGACAAACAACGGGCTACGTATATGGGGCACTACATCTCGCTTCGCAACAACCTGAGCTCGAGGGTCGTGTAGCCTTGGCTCTGCTGCACGGAACTTCTGGAACAGAGTATAGAGTCTGTGGGCGTGGCGCTGTGGATAGCGTGCCCGGCATCTATTGTTGCGGACCGAGCGGTCGTGGATTCGATGCCCGTTGACGGAACTTTTTTTCTATACCGGTACATATTGCGCATTCATCGAATTTTGGCGTGCACTTACAATCTCGACAATGTAAAGATAGATTAGAAGGTGAGCCTCCTGTTAGTGATCTCTTATGTTCCAACAATCTCTGGTTAATGCATCGGCCCGTCTTTCCTACGTAGAAGCGGCCGCAGCCGAAATGCACCTTATACACCACACTCGTACGGCAATCAGTGAATTTGTTGGTGTGTTTTACGAAACAAATATCGGTCCGCTTCTTGTCTTTTACTCGCTCATTCTTCCTCTGCTCAGCGGCACAAATCTTACCTAGCTTATTGGCATGCGCAGATAAGTTTTCGTGCCTTCCTTCTTTTCCGCCATTGTGCGTCTCTTCAGTTGTTTAGTCGGCGTTTGTGGTGTCCTGACTTCTTTCTTGTGTCCGTGTTTGCACGCCCTGTCTTTTTAGAATGAATACTAGAGAACAAGTGACAGCACGTGTTGTTTATGACGCTGGCGGCCGTGCTCATCTACGTGCATTGTACAGCTCAATGGAAACATTCGCACACAGTATAATTCAAGGCTCAGATCCAGTGCAATACAACCATATGTGCAACACGGGATATAATGGGGTAACGTTGTTACATGCGTGGCTACGCAAGCTGAATAACTAACGCACGGAGTGCTGGATCAACATTAGGAGCACGTATTTGGCGTTCGGTGTGAGAAAAATGTCCTGCGGCGCTTCAGCAGCAATAGCTTTTGTTTTTTCTTTCTTTCTTTTTTTCTTATTTTTTTTCAAGGATAGCAATGTAAACAACACCGTTGTAGCTAAAGTAATAGGCTACACTCGTGTCACAGCGCTATGCGTCGTCCGCAGCAACCCGAAATTTGCTTCCACCTACAGAGGGTTAAGTCGACCAGAACTCGAGAGCAGCGCATTTTCTATTCGGTGCTTTTTCTCTTCGCTGTTATACGGGGAACGCTTCGAGCTCATCTACACCAACCAAGTTTGGCGCCGCGTATGGAATCTCAATCACTTGCAGGCGGTGGGAGAGCGACACCAGCTTCGATGTTGCCCGCTCCGACGGCGACTCGATATTTTCGCGATACCTGACAATTACTGTCAAGCGAGGCTTCCGCACAGACAATCGTGCTTTCTGGACGACATTGCCCTAAATCATTTTTGATTGTTGCAGTTACACCATGCAGGGTTTCACTAGACGACGCAATAAGAATCAACTCAGACGCTTACAGACCACCGTCAGCAGGCGTTCTTAACACCAAATTGCATTAGTTTAGTCGCGACATCAAGCCTCACCGGCGGCATAATGTAACACCGCGTTCACCGCTGACGCGCTCGCCCCGAGAAAAATCGCGGCTGGGCTACCGGGGCGGTAGGACGCGCTTTGCATTTCCATCTAGTCCGTCCGTGGTGTTCAATCGCATTTTAACATGCCGCGGGATGGCGATCAAGTTCAGCGTCCAATATGCGATGCTCTTCTGGCTATCACACCTCGTTCTGTGATTACGCTTTCACCGTTAACTACTACAGCTACCACAAGGGTTTGTTTAATCATTTAACATGGACGTTAGTCGTCGGGATGGAGATGTACCACCAATCATCAAAGTGGGTGCATCCACGTTAAACGGTGGTATAATAATAATAATATCTGGGTTTAATGCCCAAATCCACGATGTGATTATGAGGGACGCCGTAGTGGAGGGCTCGGAAAATTTCGACCACCTGGGGTTCTTAACGTGTACCTAAAGCTAAATACACGGTAAACGGTGTTATAACTGCCAGACATCAATATACATTGTGCAAACTCTCTTATATCAGTTCAGTTACTTCTGTACACATTCAGTTACTTCTGTAAGGGCACGCTTTACTTTTGTGTTATTCCGATTCGCAGGGATCAACCGTTTTTTTATTTTCATCCTACTCGATTCGTCGGTCACGGACAACGTGAATTTTTCGCTCGCAACCAACGACACCGCCACCGATGCAGACACCTGTATTTCTGCGAAACGAGCTCTTTAACGCTACCGCGTTAAGGTATACGGAAGGACAGCGTAGTTAGCCAGTAATTAGACCGGCTGGCTACCCTTTGCTGGAGAAAGGGGTCAGGGGAATGAAAGAGGATAGAAAAAAGATGTTATCTGTGATATCTTTACCCGCCGAAATATGAGGTTAATGGAAACAAGTCTTCTAAAATCAACCGTTGTTTATCTGCTTTACCATTTTGGACATCAGAGGTGTAATAAATCTGATCGGTATTTAAATGGACACAATCTCAGATAAAATGAAAACAATAAACGAGAGAAAGCCAAACGTGGAATTGGGTGAATATGAGAGGTATCGATATAAGATAAAGAGGGAGAGAGAGAGAGAGAGAAACGATGGTTACAAAGGCAGGGCGTATACCAAGCACGTGGTCGTATTTCAACCCTGCACATGGGAAGGGGGAAAGAGGAAATATTAGAGATATAAAAGACAGCAGATATATAAGAGAGGGGGAGCAACAGATGGATAAACAGGCGTTTAGCCAATAGATATATAGAATAAAAACAGCCTACGGTCATACAGACTGGAAATAAAAGCCGAGTCATAACACTGGTTTTGTTTTCTGGACGATATTGCCCTCAAATCATTTTTGTTTGTTGCAATTACACCATGCAGGGTTTCACTAGACGACGCGATAAGAATCAGCTCAGAATAGACGCTTACATAGACCACCGTCAGCAGGCGTTCTTCACACCAAACTGCATTAGTTTAGTCGCGACATCAAGCGTCACCGGCGGCACAATGTGAAAATATCATCGTGTCGTTGAACTGCAGATACACAGACGCCGCAGGGTCGCGCGCTGATTCTTGAATACACATGTCTGTCGCTCCCGGCGTTGGCTAAATCAAACTCGTTCATCTGCTATTCACGGTGACAGTGCTATTTGCATATCAATACCAGAAGATAATAGAAGTTGCTAGCTTCTATCCCCAGGTGCTCTTCTGTTCAGACGTGCCGAGAGTACACAAAAAAGAGCATACCGAGAACGGCAACCCGAGCCAGACTGTTCGAACAAGGGCGTCTCTGTTGCCGAAGTATGAATGATCGGGCCTTGGTCGTTCACCGCTGGTGGTCCCTGGATGAATTATGCTCACCTGCTCATGAATATTCATGGTCGAACGTAGGCGAAACGACCGTGAGTCATCACACTTCATTCGCGTTGGGGAAAATTATTGAGAAGCATTTATTACCCCGCTTAATTTTTGTTTTTCACAACATAGCACGCTTTCCTGTTTTATTCTTATATCTGTACTTTTTATCAGTTGATTAGAAGGTCGTTACCTTGGAAATATTATTGCAATGCCTATTAACGAGGAATAGTAATTGGGTACCATACGAATATCATTATACCGATGAGCCCCAGCATCGCTCAATGATGCCGAGTCGTCGACTCAAGATCGTCCAGCATAATGCCAAGACTGTATGCTTTTTCGGGATTGTGTGATATGTCCTCTTTGCATGCTAAGTCTGCCGCACTCAAGAGTTGAACATTCCAAATGTGCTGAGTTGCTTAATTAGACCATGCACTGCCAAACCTACAGCGCCAGCAGCTCATCAACGATTTCAGTACGCGCGCACACAATGCCTAAAGAGGGAGGAGGGGGGGGATTTATAGGGAAATAAATGTAGAACTACGGTCTGCCCCCCTTAAGTGAGCCCCGCTCAGTGCTTGCCATAGAGCTTCCTAGAATATTTACTACATGTTATTGTGGTGCTGCGATCGTTGAGCTACAGTTTGAATGATGGGCAGTACATGGATTTGCCTGGTCTTCGCGCTTGCGGCTTCAAACGCATTTGTGCCCGTTTGTTGTTGTGTATTGGCTGTTGCCTCGGATAAAAAAAACGGCTCGTTGTGAACCTCGTGAGGTGATTGGAGTTGGTGAGGCTAAAAACGTCAAGGTGGTGAAGTGGCACTGCTGAACTTTCGCGGAATTTCGTCTTGCAACAAAGCGGCTGCAGGCCATACGGAGCTACACGGAGCTGAAAGAACGAATCTTAGGCAAATACATGCACTACTCATGATTCCGATGCTGCCTCCAGCTCCCATAGACGCTAGCGTCAGATTTCTGTCTAGTGCAGCATCATGAAACTCTACGGTGCCTGCCGTAGGAAAGAACTACTCAACTTCCCCGTCTGTACATTCGGAATTGATAGAACACCAATTCTTTTTATTATACTGCGATACCAGTAGTGCGATGCATTCGGCCTTCTTTGTACTGCACTGAACAAGACAAACATTTTAGGAGGCTATTTATTCTTGTGCCATTGTCACGCGTGTCGCTGTCGCAACAAGCAACAGTGTCGTTGCTAAAATGCCTAAACTTTGGCATTCCATTCAACGACCTGATGCGCACATTAAATTCGGCACAAAATTGATTACATATTTTTTTCTTGGTTTTTCTTGGTCTTTCGCCTCTTTACTCTTTCCTCAATGCTAGATAATAAAGCGTAGTTCTATCTGTTGAACATGCATGTACTTACTTAATAGCACCTTTATTTATCTCAGTGAAGCATGAACGACAATTCTGCTGTTTTTAACCCCTTGAGTTGTATATTTGATCAGGGAAAGCTATTGGACCGGTATAGGGGAAACTAACTCCAGTAAGTTAGGTATTTCCACGCACACGCACACACCCTAATCACCCTGGGAATTCCCTACGACATGGATGCGTTGGATACTGTCATCATTACAAGTAGCGCATGGGGGATGGCGGAAGATTGGGTTCAAGGGTATTCTCTAAGGCAACATTACCCGAAAGAATAGTAACGGAGCCTAATAGTCGGGCGCGATGAACGGATAGACCGTTGAGGTTAGACCGTGCAGCAACGCCACGGTAACGACGGCTTGGTCTGGCTGCAGCAGCGCTTGTAGGGCTGGCCTGGAGAGGTAGAGGATCGCCACGGGCGGC
Organism: Rhipicephalus sanguineus; assembly: GCF_013339695.2. Classification (NCBI taxonomy): domain Eukaryota; kingdom Metazoa; phylum Arthropoda; class Arachnida; order Ixodida; family Ixodidae; genus Rhipicephalus; species Rhipicephalus sanguineus. Next base: position 31,187 of record NW_023615938.1, read on the forward strand.
TGGGGCGGCAGAGATACGTTCCTGTGCAAACCGTTGTCAAGGGAACAATCTAATGCGATACTGAGAAACATGAAATGTCATGTTTCTCGGTATCACATTAGATAAGCACCTAAAATTTGATGAGCATGCTTTATCGTTAACAAAAAAGACAGCTTATGGAATTAGAATATTAATTAAAGTTCGCAATTTCTTTCAATATAAAACACTAATCTCCCTTTATTACGAGTTCATTCATACGTATATCAATTATTGCATATCGTCATGGGCAATATTAATGAGAACTAACAAACAATAATGTGAAGGAAAGTATAAGGGACGTTATTAGTAGTAAATGTAATGTAAATGTGAAGAAAGAAAAGTGCACGAAAAGAGAGCTTGCCGCGGGCAGGGACCGAACCTGCGACCTTCGAATAACGCGTCCGATGCTCTACCAACTATGCTACCTCGGCGGCCATCCCCCCCTTCCACTTTATGTGGTATATATGTGTATTTAAACGTGGGAGCGTCAGTCAGCGCCGCCAGTAGCCATGACGGCGAGTGTGTGAACACTCTTTTTTTCTGCCTGTAAGCGTCACGTAGCACGTGAACTTATTACTAGCTGGCAGCTGACCAACAGGCAGAAAAAAGTGTTCCACACTCGCCGCCATGGCTAGTGGCCGCGCTGACTGACGCTCCCTCGTTTAAATGTATATATATACCCTATAATGTGGACGGGGTGGATGGCCGCCGCGGTCGCTTAGAAATATAGAAGCTTTGTTCACCTTTGGACCGCATAACTTTTCAGTGGCTTCCAGGCCAGTGTGTCATCGACGGCAACAAACATACCAATAATTCTGCAAAGAATGCTCATGGAAGTGGCATGCAGGAAGCCATTCCGTTATCCCGAACCGATGCAGCACAGGGGTGTAGCCAGAAACTTTTTTCGGGGGGGAGGGCACCTCCTTGATCTGAAGTGGGGGTCGGGCAGGCAGATGTGAACGCATGTGTCATTTTGAGCTGTGTATGCCATGGCAAAAAAAAAAATTCGGGGGGGGGGGGGTCACGCGTGCGATGTGCCCCCCCCCCCCCCCCACTGTCTACGCCCCTGATGCAGCATCAAAGATTCGCTCGCTCGCACGTGATCTAGCGCATTCAGTGTGGAATACGTCCGGTTTTCTGCATACCCGCATTCACCGTCTAGATCGGTCACTTTAACTCAAAATCCATCCGGACTATCCCGATCCGAAACAACACTCTTCTGCCGCCTGTGGCTTGCAGTGTCTTTCACGAACAGCTTTGCTCACCGAATCGGAATGGCAGACAGTGCTGTCTGTGCTCACTGTGGCAGCGAGGAAACCACTGCGCACGTCCTGTGTCATTGTCCTCACTATAGCTCCCAAGGACAACAGCTCTCAGCAACGCTAGCACGCCTCGATGACCATCGGCTTTCTGAACAATCAATTTTTGAGTGCCGGAACGTTCGAGCTTCCAACCAGAATGCGACGAAGGCTCTGCTGAAGTTTCTGCGCTCAACCGACCTCGCTAAACGACTATGATGCTCCTGTGCTTGAGTGTGTGTGCGTGTTTTCGTTTTTCTTTACTGTTTGTTTTTCCTTCCTCACTTTTCTATCCCCCTTACCACTTCCACAGTGCAGGGTAGATCACCGAAAAACTTTCTTCTTGTTAACCTCCCTGCATTTCACTTAACCTTTCTTTCTCTCTCTCTCTCTTGGGACCGCAGTTGAAACGCTTTCAAAAACTACTCTACTAACTTTTAAGGCTAAAGCCTTATACGCCTCACTAAACACGGCGTTTTACCATCGGCGTAGGCGTTTCGCATTCTACGGCGTCGGGGGACGAGTGGCGCGAAAAATCATCGCGTGAGGGCGTCACCTTATGACGTCATCGTGAAGTCCCAGAACGCAAACATTTGTGGTGTCATCATGACGTCACAGATTCTTCAGTGACGTCATGTGACGAAACGCCACATGATGTCGTTGTAGCACCCTCCTTTGGGCGGCGAAAAAAAGCGCAGAGCGCGCAACCTCAAGAGAAGGTTCGCAGTGGCACGTGAAGCCACGGCTTGTGTTCCCTGTTGACGTTGAATCTTGTTCAGCCGTCTCGTTCCTTCGTTCCTGTGGCATAAGCCTACACCGTCATCACATGACATCGTAGCTTGGTCAAAGGTGGGCTAACCACGGAGGCAGTGCGGAACAAGGTGAGGTGCCTCCGATCCTGGAGGCAGTGCAAAACCAGGCTAGCTCCACAAAGCTATCGGAGGGTGGCGGGGCAGGATACATGCATCTAGGGAACCCACATGACGGGCCGTTCATGTAGGCTCCCTAATATATCGACTGAAAAGAAAAGATGATGGCTTTCGCCTTCGACTCGTCTTAGGTGAATGCACAAATGACCCGGTGATTTCCTTTTACCTACACAGGGGTCCAGAGCTAACTTCAATCACCCTATTTAAAAAGATGGAAGTGAGAAGGGGGAAGGGGCCTACATTAAATTAATACAGCTTATGTACATAAAATCGCTATACCCGATCATTAGGGGAGGCGGTATGTGGGCTTCTATGTCGCTGTCCTCGTTACAGTGCGCACGGACTGCCGCTAGCTGCCCTGTTGGCTCGCCTTGGCGACAGACCCCTGTCTTAACAGTGAGTGCTAAAACGCCGACCTGAAATGTTGTCACGCAGGAAATTAATAAAGGCCTTACTGAACTTTTTGCGTGGCCGTGGCCTGTTGAATAGGTGACAGTGGTCCCACTCGCACCTCCTTCCTTTTTTATTTTTCGCGCGCTTGCTCATCTCTCCGCTTTCCTTACTATTGTATTATATCCTTCTCTCTCTCTCGGCAAAGCTGATAGAGAGAGATAATAATTAAATCAAAACGAGATGGCTGTGTATCTGGATATGGCGGAGTTAAAACAATTCTGGATGATTCTTTAGTTTATTCTGAGGAAGGTTGACGTCAAGAATACTGATGAGCCCCGCACTATGTTGCTTTAAATGCATTAATTCTATTAAACTTAGCTTGTACGCCCCGAGAATGGCAAAAAATGCCAGGCCTGCGCTGAAACCGCAGCACAGTCACAGCGAAAGCTGGAAGAGTCGCGTTTCTAGAGCCCGTTGTAAGCTCTCTTGGGGCGACAATACAAGTACACTAGAAAGGTATCCACTACGCCATAAATCCCAATTTTTGTGAAGTTGGGAAGCACCTACTAAGCCATTATTCGTCATTCTGCGGAGAAGCGAGGCATCAGCTACACGTCTGTAAGGCATTATGTGCACTTTGTTGAAGCGACGACTGATGACGATGAAGAATTATGGTTCAGCCCTTTGTAATGGGTTGGAAGGTTTAAACGGCCCACCAGTTATGTAATTTGGGTACGCCCCGTCGCTATTTCCCTCTCCCGTCATGCTGTATAACATACGTTGACGTGGGAGAGAGACGGAGGGGGGGGGGGGGGCGAAGAACTTTACTGAGACCCCAAGGAAATGGATCATGCGCTTATGGGCTTCCTTGGCAACCAATACAAGTGCACTTGCGAGGAACCCACTATGCTATAAATCATTGTAATTTTTGAGAAGTAGGGCAGCAGGCACTGTGCCATTTTTCGTCAATCTACGGAGAGCATTGGTACCTGCTATACGCATGTAAGGCATTATGCGCACTTTGTTGATGCTGTGCCTGATGATGATGAAGAATTATGGCAGAGTCCTTTGTAATGGGTTGGAAGCATTCAACAACTTACTCGTTGCGCAATTCGCATTGTGTGACGCCTGGTTACAGAATTCACGTTGTGCGACGCTTGGTGCTTATTTTACTCTTCTACCACGCTATATTGCATATGCTAATGTGGTTCCTTCCTGACATGAAGTCTGTATAGGACCTTTTTGCAAAGCAGTTTAAAGCACCGTCATTGCTCAGAGGTTGAATACTGGGCTCCCACGCAGAGGGCCCAGGTTCGAACCTCGTTCCATCCTGGAATTTTTTTCTTATTTCGTTTTTTTTCTTGTTTCGAGCGATACTGGTTACGGACACCGGCGGCAGCGGCGGCGGACAACTACGGCGCCAAAAACGGCCGGTGAAATGATCTCATAACAGCTTTCGCTTTAAAATAGAACGCTAAGCAAGGATCACCACAAGGCACGACGGCACTAGAGAAATTTAAAGGAATACTTTTGCCAGAAGAGAGAGAAGGCATGGCAAGAAAATTCAAGGAGGCCAGTCGGACGAGCGTTTTGTTTATTAGCCCACACTGGAGGCGATGAAGTGGTCAACAAAAAGGAAAAAGGAGGGAAAGAGTGTGAACCGAACGCAAGAGAAGAATTCACACCAGGGCTACAATGGGTCACTGAAGTTAATATTCGCGGAAAACAGCGAGTAGTGCGCCAACCCCTTTCCGTGCCATCGACGAACGTGGTTAGGGTAAAGTCATTCTCGAAAACGCTGTGCTGAAGCCCTGTTTGTTTAGTGCGACTTACATCAAGAAAGATAAGTACGCCAGCTTGATCCCACTCTTTCTCCACATCTCGCAACGGTGACAAAAGCAGGCTCGTTTGACTTTTTGTCGGCGCCCAGCGATCTAGTCTGAGAGAGAAAGGGGAGCGCGAGACAGGCGACAACCATCGCTAAACGGGGTCACCGTAACAGCAAACAAATGGCGCCAGCTAGGTCCTTGCTAAGGTGCACGAAAACAAGACATCTGAACTTTCCGGGTCAACTGTCTTAACTCTCTCTTCCAATTATTTTCCATACTTCATGCATTCTTTTTCCGTTTCCTAATTTAGTTCTCCTTGAGCAAAATTTCTTTATCCCTTCCGAAAGAGCGTTGAATAATGCGCATTTTTCGCGAGCGGTGTTATGTAAAACGATTTCCCGCCAACGCCGCTTATTTATGCCAGGTCGCGTGAAGATTGCTAGGCCGTGCGCAAAAGTCACAGCAGCAGCAAAATATGGGACCGCCTGGGTTCAATGACAGCGCTTGGTTCTCGTATTACGGCTGCCCGTGACGAGACAAATAGAGGTGGCATGCGCTCATTTGCATGATATTCAAGTACGGGTCCAAAAGACGTAGGATGTCGCCCACAGTTAAAGCTGGAGAGTGAGGAGGATATGTTGGTAGTAAAAAATAATAAAAAGAAATAGACTAAGCTGAGTGGAAAGAGAGTTGCCCTATTGGGGTTTGGTGTTTTTATTCTGAAAACGTTAATGTACTTCTTGAAGACCGCAGATTTGAATGAAATAATACAGTGCATGAACGGCTTTTTGCTTCTTCCTCGTAGTCGTGTACAGCCGAATTCCATCCCAAAGTCCAGAGTAGCCAACCGGAATGTTAAGTTGTTTAAACTTATCGGTCTTCTCTTGTTGTCGTGATCTGCCTACCGCTCTATATCTTTTTCTGGTTCTTTGTCATTCTCCCCTGCTGGTGCTGTTATCTTTCTGTCAGTGTTCAGGAGATTGCAAAGAGATGTTACGAGTAAATACTTTCTTGGAATGCGTAAATATTCACGAATTCTGAAGAATATTTTCGAAGCTTTAGCAGAATTTACGGCAATTAACGAATGGCACTAAAAGCAATAAGGCAGCTGTGAACGGTCGATGGAATATCAGTCAACGCCAAACCTTGATGCCAAGCGTTTGGGATGCGGAATGCTTTATTAAGAACTCTCTGCATCCAGCACATACATTCGTGATGTTTGAGGAATGCATTCTAGGCTACAACTCCCGATTCTTATTTTATTGCGATAGCAATTATATGGACAGTCTCGGCTGGATTTTGCCGTCGCCGTCGCCGTCGCCGCCGTCATGCACCGTATATGTATAAGTATGTATATATATATATAAAAGCCCCAAAGAAAAATAATTCAGAAAAATGCTTCCGAAGCGCGGAATCGAACCAGGGACCTCTTCCTCCGCAGCGAGTGGCGCTAGCCACTACGCCACGAAACGCAGATCCTCCACGTAGGTAACTCCCCCGTCTGAATACCCGTCTGAAATGCTCGGGGGAGACGGGGGATTGCGTATCACGTGACCGCGACGTCACGGATTAGCGAGTGGGCGTGACCCCCCCCCCCCGCGCCTCCTCGGAGGAGACGGGGGGGGGGTCACGCTTTCACCGTGATGTCCGCGCTCATGTTACGGAGCGTACGAAAGCCACTCGAGCTCAAGGGACGCCGCTAAACGAACAAACAGAAGATGAGCGCGAACCATCAAGTGTCACAGCTCGACACTTGAAGCACGCTAGTTTCCTTCGCTACTTCGGCCGCCTTTGCAACAGGAGCGCTGTTCAAACTGAGAGTACCCATTCGCGAGCCTCACTTCATATAGCATTAGTTTCTTGCTATCGCATTCATTGCTTCGGCCTTGCGGCGAAACTGTGACTTTTTTTTGTTTTGCGAAGAATTAGCAAAACTTCTGTTTTGTAGCTGTTTCACGTTTTGTAAACGGGCAAACTGCAGTGAAAATTGCCTTTCCCGATTCGTTAAACAAGTACAATGTCAAACGCGCATTGCTTTTGCACAGGAGACGCCCATTCTGATCAATCAAATGCCTATTTTTGACCTGAACACATATGATAGATATTAAGCCCAGCCCAATGTCCTTACTTCTATTCTTTAGGCATTCGCTATTTAAGCAACATGATAATGATGCTAGGAACAAGAATAGCTCGAATGGGTACAACATCAGATAACGCGAGCCAGTATGATGTCGTCAGGCGCTTAAAGTACTGATGATTTCAGAATTTCTTTACACAAATTGCAATCAGAAGTTTTTTATCACTTTAAAATGACTGGGTTAACTTAGAATTTCTTTGTACAATCCAACAGCACACGTTGTATAATATTTATAGAAGCAAAATCATTACAGCCCACTTCCCATTTTATCCAACATAAAAGAATTGTGGAATGGGGCAAATGGTCTTTTATAACGGTTCGTTGTTACCTTACCGATCAATAACGCAACACATCATAAAGTCGTCCGCACAAAGCGACGTTGACTTATGGCAAAAGCGTAAGCTACTTTCTACGTCCTCAAGCAAATTCCATCTTCCCTTCTCTTGTATAAAGTCCCGGCGACTTACACGACACAGTGGTACTTAACGCTTTTATTGTCAATTGAGCTAAAGCGGTTTCGAAAACAGCGAGACCCTTCTGGACTCAGTTGAAAAGAAGTTAAGCAATCAGAATAAATGCAGTACGTTTTCGCGGTGTACACTGGGGAGGCGACGATGCGAGCTGAAGTTGCAACATGTCTGAATTGCCGAGATCGCTCGGTCGTAAAATGAAGTGATGTACCAAGGAATATGCACTGAAACGAATGTTTATGTGATTCTTTTTTTATCGGTAACGACGCACCCCCGCTGCACTTTGAGAAGAAAGCTTTTTCACAATTTTGAAGTGCATTACAACTACCGAGAAATTTTTCAAACACATTACAACGTTGACCCCGGTATCGACTAGCGCGTACATTTATTTATCATAAACAAGCGAGGTGCTTCCATATTATTTATAGGCATTATGGCTAAACAGCGAACTTCGAATGGTCTGTGTATTTATATATGCTTGATGCACTCACGCGTGACTGGTCTTATACCTTTGAATTTTTTCCATTAGGCATATATCATAAATCGTAATTCAGTCATCATTTTTGTGTGCAATTGTAGTTGATATATTCGCATCGATACGCAAAGAAAGCATCTAGCTTTGCCTTACAACAACTTTGTCAAAAAGAATGCTTTCATTGATGTCATGAATAAATGCCTAATTACCAATACCACTATTCACAATCGCTATTCGTTTATTTTTAACTAAATTGAGTCGTTCGCGGGAAATCATGTGCAGGTACCCCCAAATATGTCTTCCAGGGTACAAAGCTAGGGCGTCTGCAAGGGTACAGTGAGGACATCGACATCGTTTACGGTGTGTGATATTGCCTCGGCGTGCACATACTCGTTACCGGGAGGCACACCATGTAGTTATCAACTGCTTTCTTCAAAGCCAAAGAATGCATCTCAACCTGATGCTTTAAAACTTGCAGTGTTATAGCGTGTTTGTCCAGAGTTGTTTGTTTGATTCAGCTATCTCATATTCCACAATAAGTGAGCGCCCTAGCACACAATTCACATTCACAACACGTGTCTTTGTTGTTAATTCGCGTCTTTGGTTTTCAAGACATTTTATCAAGAATACTCAAATACGCAAGTTTACGTTCGTGACAGTTATAGCTCTAAATTATTAGCTATGTATACATATCCACAGTCAGAGCAGTCCTAAGCGCTAAATAAATAATGGACATGTGAAGAAGGTGCGGATCAATAACCCTAATTCACTTTTATTGTGATAGCAAATTATATGGACACTGTCGCTGGATTTTTACCGTCACCGCCATGTCCCGGATATGTATATGTATGTATATATAAACAAAGCCACAAATAAAAATATTCATGAAGAAGAAAATTTTGAAGCGCTCGACCGGGGTTTCGAACCTGCCACCCCTCGCTCCGCAGCTCGGTGCCTTAGAGAATTACGCCGTGCCTCATTCGTTCTCCAGGATACTAACGGCAGAATACAAACGCACGCGGCGTTGGGTGAAACGCGCGGGACGGCACACGTGGAGAAATTAAAATTATACAAGACGCAGGCGACGCTGCATCGTCGCCCGCATTCGTTTGCGTCGTATTGTTGGCGACCCACGCTAGTTTTCAATTTCGGGGTTGTAGTGCCACGCCACTCGTGCTGAGTCGGCCAGAGAAAAAGAAGAGCGTCCCGTGGCTCATGGTGGCGTGAGCTAATGGGAAGGCTTTGCCTCTTGTAGGCTTATGCCAC
>NW_023615939.1:0-44497 GCF_013339695.2 Rhipicephalus sanguineus
CCCCACTAAACAACGATGGCATCGCTCGGCTGCAACAGGTGCACATCGAAGCTTGCAAGTAGCATAAGCGCATGTTTGTTAGGTGATCTGTGTTCATCGACCAGAAAGAAACGAAGACAGCGGTGCGTTGCGAATTATTTTAGGGGCGAAGCTCCTTAAGGCGGCACCCGTTCGTCCCTCGTCGTCGTCGTAGTAGTCGTAGTCCGTAACAAGTCTTACGCTTTGACCCTCCAAGGTGGTGCCGGTGGGAGATTTTTCCTGTGCGTTGTTGAACAATAGAAAATTCGCAGCGTGCGCGTTAACTAAAAGCCGAATTCTTCTGTCTCTCATTCCCCATTAGCAGCCATTGGTATGTTCCATTAGGAAACGTTAGTGTAAGTGTTAGCTAAAAGCCGACTTCTTCTGTCTCTCATTCCCATTAGCAGCCATTGTTTACCTCCAAGGTAGTGCCTGGTGAGATTTCTCCTGTGCGTGATTAAACAATAAAAATTTTGTTCAAAACGCCGTTGATTGATGAAATAAACCAACGAAAGACGCCAGATGTTTTGTAAAAGCAAAACGAAAGAACGCCAGATGTTTCTAAAGCAAAACGAAAAGACGCCAGCTGCTCAACGAAAGACGCCAGATTTTTCTAAAGCAATGGTTTTCTAAACTATGAAAATTCACAGCGTACATGTAAAATTAAAGTGAGCTGCAAGTCGTCATAACTCATCGAACCTTTAGTATAAACGCGCCCGATCTCACGTCGGTGATGATGTACTGGGCAGAATTCACGGAAGATTCACGGTTTACCGATGAACCTCCGCAGCTTCGCCCACTCATCATCATTCACTCCGTGGATATGCTGTGATTTTTTGTTGATTTGCCCATACTATCACCCAGAAAGAAGTGTGCAAGTGATACCACCATCGCAAGTGGGTCTGTCATCGCGATAGCTTCCTTGACAGTGACGCCGGCGACCTGCAAGTCTTCAGCAAGAAGAGCCGCTTTAAAGCGAAACTGCGATTGGAAACAGTTCGTAAAATAAGTGGCCCATTTCATAAAATGCGTTGCATACATGGTCGGTATTTCGGTTGCCTACTATTACTGATACAGTCGCGTCGAAGATTGCGTCTAACACCGTGCCCGTCGGCGTCTATGGCGGGAGGTGTTTTGGCGTTTTGAATGAGAGCGATTTACGGTGACAGAATCACCCATGCACAGCTTTGCCTCGGCAACAGACGCGTTCAGGACTATTATGGGCCTGACAGCGTGATTTTCAATTTGCAAAAAAAAAAGCATTCTTGACCACGGGAGTAAGGAACGCGTTTCAGCCGTTTGTATAATCGCACACGCGAGACGCCCGCTCCTGACTGGTCGTGGCCAAGATATCTGCTGTCTTTCGATGCCTTCGCGTCCCCTGACAAAATAACGTGAGCGTCTCTAGAAAGTTATAGCGTCTCCAAATGTAGCAACACGACGATGTCGACCCTGTGTGCACCGAAATTCAGAAAATGCCTAAAAATTAGGGGTGTTCGAATATTCGAAAGTTTCGATTATTCGTCGAATATTACATTCGAAATATTCGTATTCGATTCGAAAATCGTGTATTCGAAAAGCTTCGAATATTCGATAACTTCGAATATTCGAAAAATTCGAATATGCGATTCGATTATCATGCATAAAATAACTCGTCTTCCACATCTCTGCTGCGTTCGTATAGCTAAAAACGTTGTCGAGAGGAGCGATAAACATCCTAAGTACGCGGAGGCACGATATCTGCCTGCGACGAGCGCGCCAATACGCATGATTTATTGCTGGTGCATCTCCGAAGTGCAGCGCTGTTGGCGATCACGTAAGCATACATTTTCAATATTATGCGGCCGTAACGTGCCGCACTACCACTCGTTCACTATGCGGGACCACTTCTGAAGAAAGACAGTGACCCATTTGACTGGTGGCGGACTGTAGGCACCTTCAGATAACCCAGTCTGGCAAAGCTTTGCCCCATGTACTTCCCTATACCAGCCACTTCTGTTCCAAGCGAGCGTGCCTTTTCAGTGTCAGGGGGGGGGGGGGTAGTTGTCTCTGTTAGAAGGGAGCGCCTGCTGCCTGATCATGTGGAGCAACTCATATTTCTTCATGATAACATCTAGTCATTACTTTCATTGTGCCGTGATATTTGCTTGTGTTGTGATGTGCATTGTGCTAGCCTGGACATTGTGTTCTGGAGATAGCAGTGTATGTTGTGTTGCCAGTCAGGCTGTTAATGTTTTTTTTTTTTCAAATAGATGCATGTTAAATAAAATATTGTTACTGTGGAGGCATTTTTCCTTTGATATTCGATATTCGATTCGATATTCGAAGGTGGGTATTCGTATTCGATTCGTATTCGAAAAGTTTGCTATTCGCACACCCCTACTAAAAATGACTCGTTACCCCCTTGATGATTAAGACAGAGCTTAAGGAGTTAAGTAAGCTTTTACAATAATCAAGTTAAATGATAGTAAACAAAAAGGAAAAAGAAACTGGCGCCGGCTGCAGTACTGGAAACGACATACACCAGGTTTTCCTAGAGTAAAGCAAATACTATGTCTTTAAATCTTGGTGTAAATGATAGCTGGGACACATTTAATTGTTTTGCACCGCGCATTTTTTTTTTTTTTTGAACTTTCGGATTCTATTCAGCGGCCTGTGACAGCATATTCGTAATCCTTAAGCTCAGGTTCTCCGAGCTACGGACATCAGTTAAGTGAGGAATACGATTAAATAATTGGCCAATAATCCGCAATTACTAATTGCTATTTTAATTAATAGCGTTGTGGCACACATTGCAATTTTCCCATTGTAGCCCTTGAATTCGCACGATGCGTTCACATTGCATAAACACTCACGGTGAGACAAATTCTGAGATATTCATTCCCAAAGGGCAAAGACGATATACAGGGTGTTTCAAGAAATGTGTCCAACCTTCTCAAAAAATCAGGAAAATGCGATATTTGATTGCTGCCTTCAGAATTGGGTTTTCTGTAGTGGCAGGGATTTTAAGATGGTTAAAGAAATTATTTGGGACTGTAATTAAAAAAGTTAAATTATGAACTTTTTAATTAGTGGAGTTAGGAGGTTGTGTCAAATGGGAGAATTGAAGTTCTTCATGCCAGAAACCCAACCCAACTTTGAGATTTCGAAAAAGTGGCATCTAGTAATAATTACGAAGTAATGAAATTGAACCAAATTCAATGGCGAATCCTAAACAGAAACATGGAAGAACGCAACTTCCATATTCTTCTGAGACGTCCAAAATGAGTGAATGACATTTCCTGTAGCGCTAGGCATCTTAAGATGGTTAGACACATGACTTGAGAGAGTAATTAAGAAGGTAAATTAATTAACTTTTTAATTAGTGGAGTTAGGTGACTGTGTCAAATTGGGGAATTGAAGTTCTTCGTGCCAAAAACCCATCCCAACATTGAGATTTTCTAAAAAGCTACCTCTAGTAATAATTACGAAGTAATGAAATTCAACCGAATTCGATGGCTTTCGCTGTTGAAAGCCGTTGCATTTCGTTGAATTTCATTAAGCCACAACAATTACTAGAGCACGCTTTTTCGAAATCTCAAAGCTCGGATGGGTTCCTCGCATGAAGAACTTCAATTCTCCCATTTGACACAATCACCTAACTCCACTAATTAAAAAGTTAATTAATGTAACTTTCTTAATTACTGTCCTAAATGATGTCCTTAACTACCTTAAGATTCCTGCCGCTACAGAAAAAGCAATTCTGAAAGCCCCGAGCAAATATCACATTTTCCTGATTTTTTGAGAAGGTTGGACACATTTCTTGAAACACCCTGTATGTCAAAGCGGATAAGTCTCGCGAATTCACGGGCTACAATTAGTCGCTCGAAAAAATTTGCCGTGATGTAATTACTTAAGATGTCAAATTTAAATATAAGGAAATGTTAATCTGTGAGACCTAAACTTTTATGGACATTCGGAGCACATGACAGTTCAATTTAGAAGAATTTTTTTCCTTTTTGCTCGAAATGTTTATTTTAAAACATTATGGGCCAAACAACGAAACGTTCCTTTCCTTCGACCGCGTCCTCACCTTACGTGAGGCCTCCTTACAGCCAAGTACCGACGAAGGAAGCAAGCGTACTCTGAAAGCTCCCTTCACCCGTCCTCGCGGGAGGAATGGTTGCCGCGCCCCTGCGTTCGAGATTATCGAATATAAGTTTTGCTCACAAGCGTTTATTCTGTAAAAAAAAGTTAAGTCACCACATCACTTCCTAATTGAAGTGTTAATATAGAGACGCGTGTACGCTTTCTTCCAACTGCGATTACTAAATGTGAAAAGCCACCGCAGTCGAGCGCAAAACGTGGTGCGTTCTAGCAACACTGAAACGCCGGGCACCGTGCTATAGTGTACTAGAATATGGGTAGTGTGTTCAGGGAGGAGCCATGGCTGCCGCAGTTGGTATCGACAGCCGCGAGATGGCACCACCTGAGCATGGGCTGTCACATCGCGCATTGCCAGCCATTGCTCCTGATGCGCTTCCGTGCTTTGATACGTCGCGCTTAATAACCTTATGCGTTTAATTGCTGACACGTCAGCGACAAGCATTCTGAATGGGTGTGGTAGTACATGCATTCAAAACGAAACGAAATGCAATAAAGCTGAAACACACGGTCCGAATGAAAAAACGCATACGACAGCGAAACAGTCATAACTGGGGAAACAAAACTCCCTGCAATTTCTTTAAAGCTCGGTCGATGAACGAATAAAAAATTAGGAAGCTCGATGTATCGAAGGAGCATCTATGAACCCTGAAGGTTTTTGTTAAGATATCACTATAACGAGTCGTAGCCTGCACCCTGCGACAGCTTCGACTTTCTTCGTTACGCGCGGCACCGTTCTTGTTGATAGTTGCCTCATGCAATTGTAATTATGTGGCTTAGGTAACAAAACTACCATTAGACTGCAAGGCAGGCCGTAGTGGAAGACTTGTGAATTATTTTTACCTGCTTGGGTCCTTTAACGCGCACCTAAATCTATAGATGCACAGGTGTTTTTGCATTACGCGCCCGCCTAAATACTGCCGCCGTGGCCGGGATTTTGCATTGTACAGTCAAAAGGAAACATCACTTGGCACCACTGCCGGACTGTAGGAAGAAACTCTTTATTTACGTGCGCGCACACTGCAGTGAGCAGAAACACTGATCAAATTAGTCGCCATTCCGAAGAGTTATCAGTTCATGACCACTTGATCACGGTGGCACCCTTATGAAGATCGACTGATTTTCGCATGCAGCTTTTTTTTTTTCGTTTCGCCCCTCGAGACTGGTTGATACCCTTAACGAAAAAAATGAAGTCGTGTCAGCACATAAAACTACCACTGCTGCGGTCAGGAGGTCTGCATGTTGGCTGCAGCCTAGGGTACAGTAAGTGCTTTTTTGCGAGCAGCATCACATCAACAACGCTGTTGCTGCACAGCTCTTGCTTGCTGAAAAAGGTGGTAAATATGCCCTCTAGCTTCTTCACTGCATCAAATAAGGAGTCAGACGGGTAGAGAAGCCCACCTCTGTCACAAAGCTATGTGAACTCGCAATTTTTGCCGGTTTAGCTGTGGTAAGCAAAATAACGTTCCTACACTCTGTGCATGTCATTTCGCTTTAGGAACTTTCGTGCCACATAACCGGACATATAATATATGAGCCTATCATCACTCTTCTGCTCCACGTATTCTTTGTGATCAGATGGAATCCTCTGGAGTATGCGCTCCACGAAGTCCAGGTTCCCTGCTTCAACAGCATTGTCCAAATCGTCAACTCTGACTTCTCGCGTGGAGCCGACGGAGCTGAATCAGTGGCCTCACCGTTAGCACAGGGCGCTGCAGTTTTCTTGGAGATTGTAGAATCAACCGCAGAGTTAATTATTCCGCTTTCTCGGAAGTCTTGGATGCGACGCTTTCTTTGACAAGTAGCTTGGGGCATTGGGCAGTAACGTCGGCACGGCGTCCGGCGTCAGCTCTGGTCTCCCACGGGGTACGCGAACTTCTTCGCCGTTTATAACGCGCACGTAGTCTGATCACACATAACGGCTCGAAGTGCAGCTCACATACAGAGCAGCTTTCGTCCAGGGTCCTGTCCTTACGATGTAAATTCCGCTCCCAAAGTTTTCTTCGTGCTTCGTCTTTTGGAACAGCGAAAAGCGATGGCTGCTCACCTTTTTTCCAATGATAACCTGTTTCGTACCCAGGTGCAAATCAGTGTCGTTGTCGCCGACTACTCGGCATTGCCTCACTGTCGCAAGGTCAGCAAAGCAATCGCCAGAAAAACTTCCGCTAAGCGAGCGCGAACACAAGCAACAGGTCACTGCAAGGCACCCGAGAAGGCGGAGCGGCAGAGCTACACAGACAATCCTGCCAGCCCATGCTACGGCAGCGCCGCCACGCGGATCGGCTTTTTGTCCACGCGCGCTGCTTCACGCGATGCACGGCGAGAGAGGGCGTCTGAACACACTACCCCATATTCTAGTACACTATAACCGTGCTAACCATAGAGTTAATATACACCAATTTCACAAGGAGGCTACCATTTTTAAAGCTGTCCACCGCCGCAGCGCCGTCTAGCGTCTGCGATGTTCGCCGCCCTTCCGGTGTGTGGGGTTCCGCGGCCGTGTATGCAGCATATACGCTCACTTCACAAGGTACTGCTGTTCTTCGCGGTACACGGGCAAAGCAGAGCAACGCTTCGCGAGTGTAAAGGCGCTGGTAAATAATCGCTTAGCTGTCAGCTTCAAAATTGCTGAAACAGCAAGCAGCGGCGGCCCACGAGACGTTCCCGCAGCAGCGCCGACGATGAGTAGAATGCCAATGCAGTTCGTAATCAGCATCTGTAATTGGTAATTGCTTTGTATATTTTGTTATATCTGGTCTTGTGTGGTTCTTGGAATATGCACTATAAGAGAGCGTTAACATTTAGGACAACCCTCGAAGCAACTCGGAGAAACGTAAATGGATACCAGTGAACACGTAGGCCATTGTCGGGCTGCGCGCATTAGTGTTTAAGATGACTCCCGGGTTTCCGTGCCGTGATTATTCAAGTTAAACGTAACTCTAATCCTTAACAGACCATTTGGTTCCGCTTGGCACGTTGCAATACAATGTTCATGGAACGACAGCACAAAGACCGATGCCTGTGTTGATTCGTGTCGCCGTCGTAGTTAAAAGCTTGTGGCCTCTGATCGATGCACAGGATAAGAAACAGATGTATAGGACGGGTGAGCCCAAAATTCGGCGTAGAAACAACACGATGATAAAATGAAAACAAGCCTGTTGCACATCTGGAAGCATAGCATGGCGTAGGTTTCGCTTCGGCGCGAGCCGCCGCCACTAGCGATACGCCGAAAGGGCGCCCATTTTTGGTAACATTATTGTCAGTTTGTTTTCTGGCGAGTATTTGAGAAGCATTACGACGAGCACACGTGTCCAGGTAACGACCTGGCTTTAACGAACGTGGGCCGATTGTTCAGGGCACCCAGGTTACCGCGCGAAAAAAAAAGGTGCGGTTGTCATAACGCTACCCCATTTATCGTCAGAAAATTGACAAGTCGAGAAAGAACGTGCTCTCGATGAAACGTTAGAGACGCGTACCTGCGCCAAAGCACACATGTCATGCGGCCCTTTCTGTCATGTAGATTGGAAAGTGCTAATTCGATAATCTCGAAATTGCACGCATTAAGATGGAACATTTTCTAGCCGCAAACATTGTAAATGATGTGCTGTAGCATAGAAATCAGAGAGGTTAATGTTATGAAAGAACAACTCTTGGCCAAACATGTGTATAAATCGTCAGCCTTGACATCGATTGTCTTTGGTGCAGATGATAAAGTGTACCAGCACCCAAGCACAATCACAAGCTGGTGTGATGACTTGAAAAAGTGGCCATAAGTGAAGACACCACATATATGATTTGCGGAAGAAGAAGGCGTGTGACCTAAGAGAAGCGAAGACATTTAATAAGAGCATTGTGCACTTCGCGTGCCTCGGCTGCCGGACTTTACGTTTTTTTTGTTTTTTTTTTTCGCCGCAGCCAAACACAGTGCAGTGGTAGCTGGTCAACCTGTTCTCGTCCGAGATTTCGATTTGCGGCAGCACAATTGCTTCAGCGCGTCGAAAAATGGAAACACGCTGACCTCTCACTCACCACGCAATGCAAAACTCGGGAATCAGCACACACCAGCGGCAGTGGTCGGACGGTTGGACACGCGGTGGAGAGAGGGAGAGCCGCGAAAATACACCGGTTCGAGGCTACGCTCCTCCTCTCCGTGAAAACGGTCTATACTGACTCTAGAGGAAAAGCTCCCCATAGGGCCCGTGCATTGAAACCTATAACCGCATGGGTTCCGCCATGATGGAACAAAACGATCGTTGCCAGCGTTGCCAGACCCTGAGACGCTCGCTACATTTGACGGTAGTAATCAGTTTTAATCTACCAACCTAAGGCAGCTACGCGCAGTTCAGAGAACATCAGCTGTGTTTTGATGCGTGAAGCCGTGTGTTAGTGTACGGTTGTCTGTGCAGGTGGTCCGGATGATAACAGTTAAAATTTCGACCTCTTTGTGCATGGTTTTTACTAGGCACTCCCTACCAAAGTTTCTCCGTTCGCTGGCACAAAGGTCACTCGACAGATTCGCAGCTCGAAGCAAAGTCCGCAGGCCGTGGTCGCGCGCTGATTCGACTTGCAATGGCGAGACACCTGTATCTACGTTCTTTTTCAGCTCATTGCTGCCGTACTTCAGCGCAGAGAGCCGTAAAGCAGAAAAATGTCGATTGCAGCATGCAGCGGCGAATGTGAGTGAGACATCTCCCGAAAGCTTCAATCGAAACTAAAGTTACACGGCCCACGAAGCTTTATCGCCGTTACAAAGTATTTAAAAAATCGGTTGCGACTGGTTCGTACATAACTTTCAGGACTTGTCTCATCTCTTCTTTGCCGTCCGTCCTGGTTTGCACTGATGCACTGAAGTTTCCAGCTCGAAAGAAAAAAGGGCTGTCACATGAAGTCGAGCGGTATGCGGCGACAGAAAACGCACACAACGGGACCCTATGACAACTACGAGATACACGTTGCGAACGAAGTTTCAGGGGCTTTAACACGACGCACAAACCGGCGCAATCGGCCGCAAGCACACACTCGCGTCTCGCGTACTCGCGAGTGTTAATATGGTGGTGCCATCTAGTTAACGAGCCTGCAAACGCTCCTTTCCGCGCGCAGTAAATTGCATAAATAGCCGTCGTATTCTTTTGTAGAAGTATTCAAAATAAACACAAAACAATATCCGCAAGTTTTTAATTGTGCAGGTGCTTTTTTAGGATTGATATGTGATGGCAAGAATGGCAACGTTCCAAGATGTCAGCGTTCTTGTGGTTATAGGTCTCGCGGCCCAGCTTTTCCTCTAGAGTCAGTATATTAACTCTATGGTGCTAACCACCTTAACCGTGCACGCACGCTCGCGTCTCCCCGCAGAGGTGGGGTGGGAGGGTTGCCTCGGAAACAAGCATCACGTGGGCTAGCTCAACACGTGGGCTAGCTGTGAGGTGAAGCGCTCGTTCAGGGCCAGGAGCGGACCTAAGGGCGCACGAAGGTAGCCCCAAAGCAACCTTAAGCTGAGGAAGCGCCAAGGAAGCCTTCACCGAGGGCTCCTCAGTGAGGAAGCTTTCAGAGTGACATAAGGCGGCCTCACCAAAATGAAGGCTTCCTTACTGAGGAAAGGAACGTTTCGTTGTTTGGCCCTATGTGTAGTATTCGTAGAAAGTTCGTATTATGCTGCCGCAGGTTCCAGGTATGAAGCATCCAATGTTTCGCCAGAAAAATCAATTTCTCCTGAACAGGTTTTATATTCCCTGTTTCCCGAGGTTTCAAATATAGAGTCATTACAAAAATCCTAGCCACATCGGTTGTCCTCATTTTTTACGCTCTGAGTATGGAAGAATATCTTGAAAGAACACTCGGCTGCATAAATGCGTTTAGAAGACAACGCGTCTTCGTTGAGATGCACCTTTTGGGGCGGCACATATATCCGGTCGATCCGAATTAGGCTTAGCTATTATTTGTAACAAACCGTGCTTTATTCATGCCACAGCTGCAGTTTGGCCACAGAAGTGCTTATTCACTCAGCTTACAAAGAATCCCTGACGCCGGCTGCGTACTGACGACCTCTATTCAAAAGCACAACTGCGCAGCGAACAGCATTTGAAAGCCCCCACTTTGAGCAGTCTTCCAGTCACAAATCTAGTCAAAAGTGATCCGAGAGCTGTTTTTGGTACAGTAGCGCCTACACAAGCTCGTGAACGCCGTCATGGAAACGCTTGCTTCTCCGTTTTATTGCCAAATACGGCAACTGAATCGCCGTTAGACGGCGAACGCAGCGCACAGACAATGACGCCGAGACTTCGCAGTGTGAAATTTCTCTTCATGTTGTCCTCTCTGTGGCCACTGCTGACGCGTAAGTACATCGAAGCTGATTTCCTTTTTTTCTTTTTGCAGCGAAGATGTATATAGCTACGTCATTCGTAACTCCGCGAACAATTACATACTGAACAATTACCTAACAGAAAGCCCCTGCAAACCCCACTACTCACCACTACTTCACTAAAAATAAACGAAAAAAGTAAATTAACCAAAAATAATTCATAAATAAACAATTAAACAAGCAAATAATAAATACATAAATGACCTGCACGGCGGTGGAAATTTTAAGGGCTCGTACTTTCCTTGGCATTATTGCCTGTTAGTTCTCATTAATACTGCACGGCGGTGCAATTCTGGCACACCCAAATCGAGTGGAAGTGATTTAAAGGAGTACACACGAAATTTAAAAAAAATATAAATAAATGTACAAGTTGTAGCGAAGCCTTGGAACTGTGGTGTCGTCCTTGACGAGTACCTTGGTCGCAGCCGATGGACTGTCTGCCGGCGTCAAATCTGAGAATGGTGAGAACTTTATTTCGGCTGGTGCGCAATGAATTATGGCGTCGTGGCGGGCGAGAAAATCCCATCCCAGAATGACATCGTGAGAGCATGAAGAAATTATGGTGAATTCGACGGCGTACAGAGCGTCCTGAATAATGACACGGGCTGTGCATACCGCCGTCGGGTGAATACTTTGGGCGGTGGCTGTACGGAGGGAGAGCCCGGAAAGTGGCGTCCTCACTTTTCGTAGTAGTCGGCTAAGTTTAGCGTCCATAACGGATACGGCGGCTCCAGTATCGATAAGGGCAGATGCGCGAACACCGTCCACAAAAACGTCAAATAAATGAACAAGTGAAATAAATAAATCCATGCTCTACACAGCTTCTCTGGTCTTCAACCTTCACAGAGTAGGCATGCTCATGAATTTGTTTTCTGAACATTGAGAGGTGGTGATGAGCATTACAAAAAGAAATGCTGCCAGACACATCAACACTTATTGTTGTCTGTTGGACGATTATTGTTGACCAGAGAATTCAGAAAAAAATGCTTCCAAATATTAGTATTTCTAACCGAAAGCTAACTTTCTTTCCCGAAATGTTGTTGTTTTGTGCATTGAAACTACATACATGTTTACGTCTCCGTTATGAGACTTGGCTATGATAATGCGCTGAAGCATACCACCAGGTACTTTGTGTATAATTATAAACTTCTACACATAGGTGTTAATTTGTACTATGTTGTGAGGCGTTGTTTCAATATGAACATATTTAAATGACTTCCCCTCCAACCTCCTTAAAAACATGAGCCACACTTATCAGTCAGCATATCAGTAACTTCCAATCAGCAAGTACATTTACTTACTCCGACATTAACTTCCACAATATTCTGGGTTCTTGCATTAGTCTATAGGCCACCAAGGATAAGAGCTTTCCAACCATTGATGCCAAACGGCACGCAAGGATGAAATCAAGCGGCAAAAATTATTAGTTACTTTTGACAATTCAATCACCGGAATGGATTCGATCGTTTCATGTTGTTCTGTAGATACAGCTGCAGAGAATTATTCGCACGAAGACTGAAAGACGGCTTGACGAGCTTTATCGGCACTTTGGAGGTTTTGGAATTCGTGCTGCAACCATTTAAACCAATTCCAAAATCTTGCTAAACGATGCATCGTCGGAAGCAGTTGCTAGCCTACGTTCCAGTTGAAACTAATTCTATGGATGGATGGGCAGAGGGTGCCGTTGTATTTCATCGTGACGACAGTGGCAACATTAGTTTCAGTGAGGCTTTCGAACTTTTTGCCGACAGCATTCTACGAAAACGCAGAAGTGGGGAACGTTCAAGACGCGAGCAAAATATAAAAAAAAGAACAGCTCCATCAACGTGAAACCTGGGGAGGTGCGAAGCACCGGTGTTTCACATAGGGACACGTCAATAGTAATGAGAGGACAACATCCTCTCAATGCTACAGAGAGCGTCGCAGACAGCGTCCAGTGCCCATCGCAGAAGCACAGCTTTTCCTGAGCCAACGCGCCGTCTTCTTTGCCACTCGGAGAAGCGCGCGTGGCGTTGTCTCTCGCGGGCGAGCGCGCGTTCTCACGAGCTTTTCCTGAGCGAATGCGCCCTTATTTGCCCCTTGCTTTACCGGGACCGGCGACGATGGGAGACATCGTGACGGGCTACGACGACAGGAGACGCCGACAGCCCGAGCGCAAAAGGTGCTTTGCACCTAAAGAGAGAGAGCTATGAGGCAGGTGTGTAGTTACAGCTGCCGCTAGCCTTTGTGATATGCAACATTTATTTGTTCTGGAAGCTGAGTTGGCACTAGCCACATCTTAAGGTAGTCCCGACGCTTCGGGACTATCTTAAACTGTGGCTAGTGCCAGTTCAGACTACGCAACTCTTTCGCCCAGCCCGACAGATGTCTGTCGAAAATATTTACGTTTAACATCTATTTTCAGATGCGCAGTTTTCATTAATCTTTTTGTTACACGCAACTACGGAAAAATCTGAAGCCATATCTACCTCTGGATTTTGTGTCACACGACATATTTTGGAATGACAGCTTTCATTTTTTTTTATTAGAAAAGCTTGCGACCATATAACTCGAAGTGATTTCTTTCTTTTGCCATTTCAGATGCGTGCTTCTGGCAACAAGAAGACAAGGATGTGATAGCTCGTACGCACACTTTTTCATTGCTTCTCGGTGTTTCAACCTCTCACCGTTTGAATCATTCCGTCATGTACATTCTATTTTATTTACACCAGTAAAGGTGTATGTTCGAAAAGAGTGTCCTCAGAAAAAGACGTTTAGCTTCGACTTGTCCGGGCTGGCGGCGCCCTACGTAACATTGATCGGCTGAAAAAATATTACAAATGTATCAACATAAAGCAATGCGAGAAACAGTGCCAACAGAAATTTTGTAACTTACTAGTTGAACTTCACTGAGTTCAAAAGGCAGCTAACTCAGTTCCGAAGAACTTGTTGCCGGGCAGGTTGGTGCATCTTAACACAAAATGGATAACTGCGCTACCTGACACACACGTAAAAACCAGCCACACATAGAGGCGCAGTGTGTGTGTGTGTGTGTGTCTGGTCTTTACGTGTGTGTCAGGTAGCGCAGTTATCCCTTTTGTGTTAAGTCAGTTCCATTGCAAAAAAAAAATGTTGCCCTTCCTCTATCGGGAAAATGGGAGCATGCGAAGCTCGGCGTGTGCGTGCCCGTCCTGCCATTATTTTCTTTCTGTCGCATTGCGCAATGCTTCCTTTTAACTGTTTTCGTTCCTCCATGCCGGGAATGGGACCTTCATACAGGTGCTTAGTCAGCGCAACGCTTCAATTGCTACAGGCAACAATGAAGGCCATGAGTTCATATCCAGGCAACAAAGAAACGTGAAAACATGAAATGACGAGCCACCTCGACGAAAAATTAGATTGACATATCAGAAGCGGCTGATTGCCTACAAGCCCAGATTGATAGAGCATCAGTTATTGGAATACCGGACATACAAATACGCATCTGAACAGGGCACCTTCAAGTGCCGCATTTCTGTACGCTCGCCGGCGCCCGGTGTTCCGCGTACGCCGCCGCCAGCGAAATATGTGAGTTATTATAAAAGCTTCACTTAATAAGCGCACGCAACGCTTCCCATGGTCACTGTTTCGAAAGCCCAAGATGCACGTCATGTTCTGGGAAAATGAGCAACGGCGTTGCTCAACGGAAACGTGCTTCGCGGTAGCACGCAGCAGCAAGCGATTACATCGAACTGCTGCGAAAATTCGATATAAACGTGGGCTCACGTCGCGGTTTCCCGTGCAGTCGTGAATCAATCGGCATTCTGAGGCTCCACGTGCGGTTATACGGAAGACCGGATCGATAACGCAGCGCGGCACAGATGCACGTCCGTTCGTTAACTGGTGCGGTCGTCAGTGACGCGACGCGCAGGGGAGTGCACGCGATGTCACATTACAGCATATGAGAATACTTTTGTCGTACACATTCATTCTCACCGACAAATCTGGTTAGCATATCTGGTTCTAGGACGTTTCAATGTTCTCGTTCGACACAACGAAAAGCCCATCACGGGCTATGTGCACGAGTGGCTATAGACATAACATGTCACTTTAAAACAGAAAATCGGTCATGGGCAAGGAACGATAAATTCCGGGCTATGCATTCCACCATTCAATTGTTGAGAGAAAATACGTGTATTCGTGCAAGTCAGTTTTAGATTTAAGTGGCAAAACGTTAAGGTTGTGCGAGCTACGAGTACAGGATGGTTGAGCAAAGTATTTACTTAAGCGGGTACATGCGTGCGGAGTTAATTAGGGCGTGCAGGAACTTTGAGCTTCGGCTGTGGCGACGCGTTGCCAGAGTGGCTAAGTTGGCATTAATGAAAGAAGTGGGGGGGGGGGGATTTGGAGGGCTCGTTTCTTTGTTTGACACTACGTTAATGACGCAACGTCGGCTGGTTTTCATTCAGTTGACATTATAAGGATTGCAATAAGCTAAAAATCTTGTCGTAACGATTGTAGACAAAACGAACATCTTTCATTTGTACTGACTCAACGGGCAGACTTGAAATGGACTCAAGGGGGCAGGCTCGAAGTGATCTGACATCAGAAGCAGCACCCTCAATAGACTTTTGGATGAAGTAATTACTGTCGTATGATAAGCATTTCGCACCAGTAAAGCTGTTCCACGCACTCAGATGGGTCGATAGCATCACAACCTTGAAATCACGCTGGTAGCTTCTGTGTAGAGAGGTAAAAAAAATAATTCTGGGGTTTTACGTTCCACAAACAGGATATTATTACGAGGCACGCCGTAGTGTGGGACATCGGAATAGTTTTTGTCACCTTGGGTTGCCCAACGTTCACCTCAATCTAAGTTGTCGTGGCCCGGAAACCAACCACACGCTCGAGCTTACCAGCGTGACACCTTACCTGCTCAGCTATCACACGAAGCGTGCCTTGGAAAATGAAGAACTGGACAGCGGTAACGGAACTGCGTAAATCGCTCTCATTGCGCGGCAATAACTGCACTCTGGATTTGCTATCGCAATCGTCCGAATTTGCATTTTAACACATTGCCCGCGATACGTACAGTTAGGACCTTCTAAAGAGAAAGTCATCCTATAACAAAAATAAATTTGTTATAAATATTCGACATTGATTGTGAGCAAATACGTCTTCAACACCTTCATTGGCGAGAGATGCTTCAGATATGCCTCGTCATTTACAACAATGTTGTTATATTCATGGTCATAATGTCTGCGCTGAATTTCAAAACCAACGGAGTTCCCGCCGCGGGAGTGATTGACTGTTCCTCCCATATCTGGCTCCATTTGTGAGAGTCTTCGGTCCACGACGACATGTTTGCACGTTTACTCCGCTTCATCTAAATGGAAACGCGTGTCTGCATTTAGGCTCCCTATTAGCCGCTGGTCTATGCATATAAACATATTTTTGCAGTTTTCTGTCGATCAGTGAAAGCCTAATCGTTTGAGCCATGGAATTTTTTATTTCGCTCGGATAAATTTTTGTGCGTGTTTTCCTAATCGTTCGGACCTCAGAAGATCACAAACAGAAATTGAGCCAGTGGTGCAAGTATTTATGGATTTACAACCATGACGTCAAATTACGTCATGAGGGCTCAGTGGTTGCGAAATGAGACAAATGGCTTATTTATTTCTGCTACTCATTAGAGTACCCAGAATCTGAACCAACGTCTCACTTGGCCGTGTGGAAGGCCTTGAAACTCGCGCACCGTCGGGAGTAGAAAGGAAACAAGTTTACGCAATTGCTCTGTTGTCGAAGACAGAGTCAGATGTCGCATTTGCATAATAGTGCCAAATAATGATTTGCAGTGTTCATTTTGGATTTCTTTATCGTACACTAAAGAAAAAAAGTGGCCCCTCGGAGCTTATTCTGTCCCCAGCAAGAGTCGGTATCTATGCTGCCTGCAATCCTAACGTTGCGCTTTCGGGGCTTTCAATAAGGGGCGTAGCCATGCATAGATGTGCACAGCGGACAAATGAACACCCCATCCTTCCCAGCCTGATATTTTTGTCTACCAGGGACATCTGCCCAAAGCCGACCGCCTGCCCCACCAATTCCACCCTGCAACAATAACGCCCCCTTCCCCCACCCTTCCCCCCCTCCCACCCCTTCGAGAACAAAAGACTGGTGGCTGCCTTGCATGTCACGAACAGCATTACTGAGATGAAAGTAAGCGAGGCAGACAACCTTCATCGTTTGAGGAGAGACCTTGAAATTGATCCGCCCTCCGTGACATACTTTAGCAGAAACGCTAAAGTGGGACACACACGCACAGATGTCGGCGCCCGCGCTGACGACCATTTTTGAGTTCGTTAATATGCCCGCTGCCTCGACGGAAAGTGAGTCAGTCACCACTTGAGTGAGCGCCCGGCAGGGTCAGACTACTTTGGCCCCGCTAGGCAAAACTGGGCCTGTCATAGAGGGACGTTTAGATTGGCTTTAATTCACGCGCCGAGAAGCGATACAAGGCGAGACGATGGGAACAGCGACGCTCAAAAACACGGGTCGCGTAATTCCGCGACTACCGATTTTGAGATGTATATGTCTTCGCTGCTGCCTTCTCGAATTTTTATGGGAAGGTGCTAATCGAAAAACGCGGCGGTTAAAGAAATCCGTTTTTTTTTTTTCTTATCCATTTCGTCAATTACGTTCTTTTTGTCTACTTGTACGAGGATGAAAATCGAAGCTTAACTCAAACTGGAAACAGATTAAAATGGCGTTTAAGGAACACAAGGAGGATTCATCTTTGCAGCTCAAAGAAAGAAAGAAAGAAAGAAAGAAAGAAAGAAAGAAAGAAAGAAAGAAAGAAAGAAAGAAAGAAAGAAAGAAAGAAAGAAAGAAAGAAAGAAAGAAAGACGGGACAAAAAGGGAGAAGTTACAACACAGGCGCTGAGTTTTAGCTTTATGCCTTTATCCCGTCTTATTTTTCTGCTTTTTTTTTGCGCAGTAAAAATGAACGTGTAGCAACTAGTCCGCATATCGACAACGATAATGTTGAAATATCGAAAGTGAGCTGTTTTCTTCTGTCCCGCGGCCAATACACAAGGTCGCTCGCTAATGCAGTTCGCGTGAGGAATTGAGACATGCAAAATTCTCGATGTAACCGTCTCTGCAACGTAAATAAACTTTCAGTTTAAACAACATGCGTTTGTTTCAAGATGTAATTTTTCGGAAGTATTTTTTAGTTCGCCCATCTTGTTTCTGCCCCTTATGACGCTTGGACCTTGACGAAATCTTACCCGTATTTTCTCATCGAGACATGAGAACAGTCATTACTGTCTACGTTTTATATTTAAAAAAAAGATGCCCTTGTTGAGCAACGACTACCTGTCTAGCGCTCCGCCGTACACCATTCGTCTTCCTTACCTCCGGCACCGTGCACGTGTTCATCAGTGGTTGGTCATTCCATTTGTTGCACTGGTCTCTTAACCACGTTTCCTTCTTGTTCCATATCAATGGCCTATACATACTAAGAAGCAAGAAGTAGGCGGTTTTTTGTTTTACATCAAAAGCGAGCCATGCGCCAATCTTCTTCCTCACCTTGTGTCTTCTATGCACTGATGTATGTATGTATGTATGTATGTATGTATGTATGTATGTATGTATGTATGTATGTATGTATGTATGTATGTATGTATGTATGTATGTATGTATGTATGTATGTATGTATGTATGTATGTATGTATGTATGTATGTATGTATGTATGTATGTATGTATGTATGTATGTATGTATGTATGTATACGCGATGTATGTATGTAAGTAGACGCGTTGTGGAAAAAATACACAGAGATTGTGTTTTTCAGTCTTCGAAATTATGTACCAGTGAAGTCGAGAAAGGCAACGAAAACAAATCCGTGGAAAACACGCGAAATAATCCACGCTAAACGTAAAGTAAGAAGGCTACGTAAAACCCTCAAGCTAAAGCCAACGTACGCGAACAAACACGCCCTTAACACATCGATAAAAGATATGAAATTAAAAAATCAAGGCAGCTAAGAATGACTATTTTTCTAAGCCTCTTCCTAACTTCTTGAAAAGTGCACCACAAAAGTTTTGGAATTACCTGAACCCAAAACACCATGACAGCCCCGCATCTAACAGTGATGATAACAAAAACGCTGCAAATTCTTTTAACAGTTATATTCAGTCAGTATTCAACATCGACAATGGAAAACAACCGAATATAGTCCCATATGACCGAACGCCGATCAAGCCACTCGAAATCACAGATTCATGTCCGTTAAACCTTTTGTTAAACATTGACACAAAGAAAGCGATTGGACCTGATAACTAGAGACCGGATTTTAGACAAATGCCTATTTTGTTCCTTGAGCTCCTATAGCGCCATTTTGACATATGAGCATGAATTAGAGGTTAAAAATGGCTTTTATGGTGTTTTTATAGTGTCCATAAATGCCTATTTTTGGCGTTCATGCCTAAATGGTTACGAATGCCTATAAATGCCTATTTTCAAAATTGGCGCTTATATGAAGGCTATTTAGCCTCAAGTTTCACTCCCGGGTGCTCTTTGAGACCATTATTCATGTTACCGCATAAGATTGACTGTTGGGAACTATGGGGTTCAACCTATAGTCCTCTAGTTCAATCAACTCTATTCCTCTAGGTCAACCAACCAACAACCCGAGCGGTTGCTGGTTGGTTGGCCCAAGCGGTTGGCGAATGCGAAACCGCGGAGAGCCGTCAGCGGAAAGGAGAGTGAAGAGCAAAAAAGAAAGAAAAATGTGAACTGCACGCAGCTTTTGTTTTGTTTGTAATTTACTTTTTAAAGTGTTCACTGCAGTAGCGTAGCCAGAAATCTTTTTCAGGGGAAGGACAGGGGACAACCATACTTTAGATATGTTCGTGCATGCGTTTGTGTGTGTGCGTGTATATACACCCACGCAAAACTGAAAAGTTTCGGGGGAGAGGAGAAAGTTGAACACCCCCCCCCCCCCCCCCCCCCCCCGCCTGGCTACGCCAGTGATTCACTGCCAGGGAATAAATTGGCTCTAACCCCTCCCTTCTGGTCTTTTAGCAATCTGGCTGTCTGCTCCTGCTCTGCACTTCTCAGTCATGCCGGAAAGACACCCAGGAGTGTGTTGATTCGACAGTGGACACATGACTCATTCTGCAGAGCACGGGAGTGCGAACCGTGCGGGACAACGCACGCTGTGTTCAAATATTGGTGCCTTTGTGCTAGCTTAAGCAATAAAATCTTTGTTTTCCTGTCGTAGATAGAGGTCGCGCACGTCTTCGTTTGAAATTATTTGCATTTATGTGGAAATTTATTGTGCCTATATTTACGCTTTTGGAAGCCTAAAACATTGTTTTGCCTGCCTATTTCTGGCGCCTAAAACGAGCTTTTTTAGTGCCTAAAAATCCGGCCTCTACTCATAACATACCCAATATGTTTCTTAGGAAATATGCGGAGTGGAATGGTAGATACCTGTGTCACATCTTCAACAAATCATTAACGACGTGCTCACTTCCTGCAGAGTAGAAAATTGCTAAAGTCATTCCCATTCACAAATGTGGTAGCACATAACATGGTATCTAATTTCAGGCCCATTTACTTAACCGCGACCGCATGCGAACGTCTCAAACACGCAGTACTTAAACATATAAACACGTACCTTGAACAGGAATCTATTCTTTCGCCCTATCAACATGGCTTCCGTCGTGGTCTCTCAACAGTCACACAGCTATTAGTACTAACGTATGACATATCACAAAGTCTAGATTATAGGAAACAAACAGACTTCATTTCATTGGACTACTCAAAGGCTTTTGATTGCGTAACACACAAGAAACTAATCAGGAAGCTTCAGTGTACAATTGGTGAAGGCCCTATTGTTATTTGGATGGAGAACTATCTGAGTGACCACTTACAATTCGTGCATATTCATAACGAAAATTCCACTTTAGCATCTGTTACGTGGGGAGTGCCCCAGGGCAGTGTACTGGGTCCTGTCTTATTTCTGCAGTACATTAATGGTTTGCCTTCCACATTAAATGTTAAAATCCCACTATTCGCTGATGATTGTATCTTGTGCCACTAAATTAATTCTGCTGATGATCACAATGTACTGACTAATGCACTCGACTCTGTCTTTTCTTGGTGTAAGGAGTGGCAAATGACTCTGAATGCTAAGAAATCCCGAACGCTTACTGTAGCTAGAAAGAAAGCAATATCTGATCTCACGTACACTATTAATGACACACCTCTTACTCGCGTATTTGAACATATATATTTAGGCATCACTTCAACGCATGATCTTCGATTGGAAACCCATGGTAACAATATAACCTCAAATGCACTAAAGCGGCTTTTCTTTTTGAGAAGACGCCTTCATCTGGCACCCCCAAATACAAAGCTGCTGGCATACAAGATGCTTGTCAGACCAGTGTTAGAGTACGCCAATATTGCTTGGTTTCCGTACACAAAGGAACTAATCGCAAGAATAGAAGGGGTGCAGAGGAAAGCAGTAAGGTTCATTTATAATAAATATAGGCAAACGGATTCTCCTACAGAATTATTACACAATGCTGGTCTGTCAACACTACAAAGTCGGGCAAAAATAGCAAGACTGAAGTTTTTGTTTCAGTTAATTCATGGAGGCATAAACATCGACGCGACAAGACTAATCTCTTTCAGTCTTTCTAGGTTAACACGTTACCGGCACTCTCAAACACTTAATGAATACATTTTCATTCAAACTGCTATAAATATTCATATTTCCCGCAAACCATAAGAGATTGGAACCAACTTAGTCTTTCTGTTACCATCTTTGAATGTGTTCTTAGATATGGTAGAAGCAAAGGTACACGCTGAGCAGTTTTTGTGAACTCTGTTGTTATTTTTCTTTTGTCCTCTTGTATTTCGTATCCGGGCTCTGTATATCGATAACGTGATTGCATCATTGTACCCTTTCAATATAGTTGTTGTAATTCGTAGTTTTGCAGTGATTTGTACCCTCACCTTGCTCATTCTACTACCGATTCTCATGTATTGATACCTATTGTTTTGCATGCTAGGAATGATTGCTTCGTGTTTCTTTTCTGTTTCATATGTATGCCCTCCCTGCAATGATCTCCTTGTGAGATCGGCAGTATTGTTAAATAAATAAATAAAAGTATGTGTGTACGTTCTAAGAAAGAAATAGAATATGTGACTCCTTTCGGGTAGTACTGACTTGACACGAATGACTCTCTTTAAAGAGGCGCGTTAACTCTCTTGTGAGTCACACGACACTCAGAAGAGAGTATATTGACCCCCAAAGAGCGTTGACGTGCCTCTTTAAAGACAGTCATATACGTGGCAAGCCAGAACTCTCCAAAAGGAGTCAAAAGACTTTCTGTAT
This sequence comes from Rhipicephalus sanguineus, assembly GCF_013339695.2. NCBI lineage: Eukaryota > Metazoa > Arthropoda > Arachnida > Ixodida > Ixodidae > Rhipicephalus > Rhipicephalus sanguineus. The sequence goes on from NW_023615939.1 coordinate 21,888, forward strand.
GCATATATGTATGTATGTATGTATGTATGTATGTATGTATGTATGTATGTATGTATGTATGTATGTATGTATGTATGTATGTATGTATCTATGTATGTATGTATGTATGTATGTATGTATAGTCGGAAGAAGTATTCTCGCTGAACCCGAAGAAATATTTGCAAATGAAGATACACACGTTAACAAAAAAACAACTGAAAATTCATTAACTCACGTTGCGGCCGGTGGACCGGCCTTCGTCAGAGTGAATATAGTTACAGCGCACCGTCGTTTTTAAGCCCTTGGGCGGTACAAAAGCTTTTTTTTTTTCAATTTTTTTTCTTGTGAAGGGGCACAGAGGCAGTGGAATGCACGCAGGGGTCGCCAAAAGTATGCGTGTTAAAAGATTACGTTTACATTTTTTCAAAAAACTTTAATTGTGAGCGGCCGTGACACTGGTCGTCTATTATTCGCGCTCACTGACACTGCAGTTTCGGTTTTGCTGGTGAATGTAGCCGAATATCATTACTCCGCGATAATTACCAGAAGCCGCTTTTTCGAAATCGCAAAGCGGCGATGGGTTCTTCGCAGGAAGCACTTCAATTCTCCCATTAGACTGGACCGCCTGTCTCCACAAAGAAAAAAAGTTAATTAGTTTAGTTTGTTTAATTGCTGTGTTAATTTATGCATCTGGCCATATTAAGATATATGCCGCTACAGAAAAACTAATTATGAACGCAACGAGCAATATTGCATTTCCTTTATTTGTTAGCATCTTTGGACACATTTCTCGAAACACCCTGCAGAGTCCATAACGGGTTAATTATTTCGTTGTTTGTTTCACAGGGGAGAAATACGCTGGCTGCCCCGAGCACGAAGAGATATGCGAAGCCCGCTGCCGAGTGTTCATGAACACAAAAGGAGTATGTGACCTGCAGTACCCCAAGCGATGCGTCTGCCTTTAAAAGACGCCTGCGAGAACTTGGGCCGAGTGGTGGCCGGTTCGCACAGGGCCATGTGTCTTTCCAGCACCTTTGTTGTCGGACAGAGAGTGACAGTTGGGAATGAAAAATTCATCATGTAGAGAGAAAACTGAAGTGTTTGTATGACTACGTATCAACGGTGCTCTGCGGCCCCGTCTCTCTGTCATTAGTAGACAACATAAATGATGCAAGTGCCGCTGAACAATTGTCCGGATATTGTTTACCCCACTCATTTACATAATTTTGCAAAATTTCACGTTCAATTTACACACTGCCAGCGCTTATAGCCCGACGTTCGGCTCAGCGCGCGAGCAAGCGTCGTTTGCGTCCAATCACGCTACGAAATGTCAGGCCAGAATTTCGCTGAACCAGCATCATGGGTGACTTGAGCGCAGCGCCGTTTAAAAATTATCCGTAGAAGGCGCTCGAGAGTAAGTGAACTATTGGGACTTACAGTGCATGATATATTGCTGGCAAATGACAACCAGAATATAACTAACACTGTTAGATTTTTTAAGGCATTCAAGTGTCCTGCAAAAAATTTAACCTGAAAACTTTTTTTTTCATTGGACAACAGTGTCATTGTTCATAGCATTCACAACTACTGATCTGATCGGTTCCCGCTTGTACTAATTCGTGATGCAGCCTCTTCACAGGAACCTGGCAGGGGTATACCTTATGGCTGTTGGACCTGTGTTATTTTCGCTTTTTTATATCTGTGGTTCACAATATATATGCAATGTAAAATTTCGACTTTTTGTGGATGATTGTATTTTTTTCTAAATTCTTTCCCAGTTGCAGTCACGAAGTGCCCACTAAGCGTCTGTAAGGCAACACACGCACTTACGTAACTGCACAATTTGTTAATGCTGCGGCTGATGAAGACGATGATGAATTAAAGCTCAGCCCGTTGTAATGAGTTTGCAGCTTTCAATCACCCACTCGTTATTCAATTCACATGGTGTGACGACGCTTGGTGCTATTCTACGCTTCTGCCGCACAATATTAAATCTGCTAAAGTGACGTCTTGCCTGACATGACGACTGCATAGGGTCTTTTTCCAGGGCATTTTCAAGCACTGGCATGGCTCTGTGGTGGAATACTCGTCTGACACGCAGAATACGTGGGTTAGATTCCAGCTGGAGCCCCGACATTTAATGATTTTACGACGTGAAACGGTTGTACATAGGCAGGTTGTCCCTATAGCGTAGATGCAGAAACAGGACAAGCCGTACCCATCACCACTCCACTAAAAAAGAAGTGTGCACGGGCAAAAAGCATGTGCCGCCGAAATTGTGCAAGCCCCACTACTCACCACGTGGTCCACTAAAGTGTCGCGAAACGGAGAACGCGGTAAAAGGCCGCATGCTGCTGCAATAGAAAACATTAAATGAGCTTAAGCTACATTCCAAAAGGGACTTTGTACTTTTATAAAAATTCTGTGACTTCCTGTACTTTCCATCAAAATTCGGCGACACCTCTGTGCCGTGTGCGCCTTCGCCGGTCATCTACCTTCACAGAGTGCTTCACAAGGCAGTTGAATGGATGGATGGAAGAACTTTATTTAGATCCATTAGGTCGCGCTAGATTCCTAGTCCGAAGTGGGCCCCTTCACGTTGGGACTTAAAGGCCTAGCCTTTCGGCCGCTTCGCGGCCTCGAGAATTGCCAGGGCCTGTCTAGAGATGACTCCTTTGGCAAATGCTCGGACGGCTGGCCTGGAATTGCTGTGGGTCCTGGATCTCTTCGGGTCTAAAAGTGCCAATGCGATCCAAAATGCCAAAGTGCCAAACGAGCATTCTTCAGCCTGATTTTTAGCTATTTCTAGCAGGGCTTTGTCTCTGGCTTGCCTTCCGCTTGCATTATGAACGGGGTGAACATTCCTTGGAACAGGAGTGGCTGTGACATTCTCCCGCAGATCGTTGGGAATATCTTTATCGTTATTATCTATTGCTGTAATTGGTATAGCAATCCGTTTGGGAATGTGCCTTCCTGATCGCGTTGAGGAAAGCCTAATGAACTGGGCTCTTTCTTGTGCTTTGGCTATCCCTAGCTGCGGCTCCGTGATAAAACGAGCGATAAACACAGGGACCGCCACTTTCTGTTTCGCTGGTCAAACAACTCCACGGGGGGTAAAGGTGCTGATTTTTACTAAGGCCATGTGAGTTTTTGTACCACATGCCGCATTTTCAAGGCTCCCATCTGAGGAGGCACTTAGGTTTCACCTTAATGAATAAGTAATTATGCGTGGCTTTAACTGACTTAACACAGTAAAAACCAAGGAACAGCGGAGCCTAGGGGAAGCCTTAGCGATGGAGTGCAAAGCAATATAAAGCTGTAGAGACCACTGATCTCCACCAGGTTTGCTGGATGGCGCTTCGAGCTCTCCGGCGCACGGTCACTGGAAGTTAGAGCACTCGTCCCGGAAGTTCGGCAAATGGCCGCCGTGCAAGCGTAGCTGCTGCAATGTTTGTGCCGGTGTCGTTCGCATTTCGCCCGAAATCCCTGCTTGTTGTGCCGTAAATTGTACAGCATTAGCTAAAATTGTCGATAAAAGCTGTAACCACTTGGCGAATCAAAGTAAAAACTGTCGGTTTCCAATAGGCGCCAATGTGCAGACTGGATTATTGTCCCTCAAAACTAGCAATGTATGTGTTCATCAAGCCATAAATTTTTCCCCTAGAGCAAAACTGTCGCCGTGATGGATGTGTGGCTACGGGGCTTGGCTGCCGACCCGAAATGCGTGGGCTGAATCCCGGCCTCGGCGGTCGCATTCGATGGAGGCGAAATGCTAGAGGTCCGTGTACTGTGCGATGTCAGTGCATGTTAGAAAACCCTAGGTGGTCGAAATTATTCGGAGCCCTTCTCTAAGCGTGATTCATTGTCATGCCGTAGTTTCGGCTCGTAACACCCCAGAAATTATTAATCATCCAGCAAAACCTACCCTGGGTAACACTGTCGCTACGCCCTGGTTACTAATATATTTGCATAATTTTGCTTACAGTGCTGCGAAGGGTTCTAATGTATTCGTTTTTTAAAAGTTGCAACAAGAGCAAGCAGCGCAATCACAGCAGGTTATTTTTATTCTCAGCATGCAGCAGCCCCGTAACGGAAACTTCTGTGCCGGTCAGCTTCTTTCGCGTTGATATCGAACTCGCTTATCGTCTTTTCGTGACCGCTGGTTGATTGTCGGCTAAGTGATTTTACGACTGTTAGTTTATTGTAAGACGTGCATATTTACACCGGTCGTAGTGTCCGCTCGCCAGCGTGAATTCCATTCGAGCTGCGCCTTTAGCGCTAAAACCAAGACACAAGGGACCTTTTTCTTCCTTTTCTCTGCTAAATTCTGCTATTCGCGTCGCATGTTTCTGTAGCATAGTTCTTGTGGTCTGGAAGAAAATTACGTCTTCAAAAATGCAATGAGGTGTGAACTACAAGCCAAAATGAACGCTAATCGGCGGCTGTCAAGAGCAGCAGACGACCCACTTCCGGGACCAGCCCTTATACTTCCGGTAGCCGTGCGCGCGCCCGGCCGTGAGAGCAGCAAAGCGCCATCCAGCAAACCTAGTGGAGATCAGTGGTAGAGACTGATATAGCAAGGTTTAAAGGAGATAAGCACTGCCATCCACAATCTCGCCTTTTACCGAGAAGAGCTGAAGTCATCACCAACGTCATACCACCTGTGTTCGGCGCGGCTGGGCATTGGCTCTCCCTGGATCCGTCCTACCACCTGCACCGCCCCTCCTCCTCTCCGCTCGACCACCTGCACTTCTCCTCCTCAAACCTTGCCTCCCCCTTCCATCTCTCCTCCCTTGCCTAGACCACGGCCGGTTTCGGGGCGCGCAGTCGGAAGGAGCAAGCGCGCGCCTCTAGACCGGCTGTGCCTGGACATCCGTCTGCTTACGTATGCTTTACCCTCTCCCACCTCCTTTCTCTCGCTTATCTTTCACTCTCCTTAATGCACTAGGCTTCACTCTTACCTATACGTGGTCTATGCTATGCTTTTCCACTCGCTATGCACTTGCCGCCTTCCGGCTGGGCCATGCTGCGAACATCGCTGTGCCCCATCCGGAGGTGAGTAGTGGCACTTGCCCAATTTCTGTGGCAGATACCCGCTATGCATAGAAAACATATTCATTTTTTAGTGGATTGAAGGTGAGTAGTGCAGCTTCCTCAACTTTTGTGGCACATGACTGCGTATATTGCGGTGCTCAGATCAGCTCAGCTTTAACAAATTCGCTGTGGAATATTTGAGGCGCCATTGCACTCGGTGAAGGTGTGATGACCAGCGAAGCCGTTTTCCATGTGACACACAGGTGACCCAGAATTTTTGACCAAGGACGATCACAGCCCGTGCAACTAAATTTGGAATGCCTGTCCGGAAAGCGACTTTTACATTTAGCGTATGCTTCCAAAACGTTTTCTATTTTGAGCAGTGTCTTCCTGAAGCGACATGCGTCGCCTTGTCTCGTTTGCCGCATCTGTTTGTCGTCTCGTGCTTGCCGCCCGCGTGCTCCCTTCTTCATTTTTAGTGGACCAGAGGCGAGTAGTGGGGTTTGCCCAAATTCCCTTCCTAGCACATGTACCTGCAGACGAACGGACAAATCACATTGACATATATATATATATATATAATATATATATATATATATATATATATATATATATATATATATATATATATATATATATATATATATATATATATATATATATATAGCTTCGCTTGCAGTGAATTGTCACAACGTTACTTCTGCCTACTTGCAGGGTTCAATGTCCTTTTGCATAAAGTCATAATTAACCCACTCCGTACGACTTCAGGTGCCACCGAAAACTTGTGAAACGAGCAGACACCTTCGTTTGTCGCCGTGAATGTCGCACGTTGCATTCGTGAGCACTTTTCGTTTTTTTTTCATTGTTTGTGTGATGTTGCAGCGAACGTATTCAGCGCTTCGATGAACGCGTGTCGGAACGCATCGACGTACTCCGCCATTCGCCTGAGCCACGTACGCCCGTGTTCCAGGACGGCCGCGGCGTCCGAGCTCGCTGGTGACTGCTCCACCCACTGAGAATATGAAATATTCACCGACAATAAACAGTGCACTTTTTAGTTTAAGGCTTGAACGCTTGTCTGTTGCGTCCATGGTTCTGCGCCTCTGCCCCGGTACGGTGCCAGTAACGCGACATGGGGTCAGAAGTTTCCGCCTGACGATAGGAATGTAGCTTCACGCCGTGCTTCATTTTCGCTAAAGATCGGTCTAGAAAGAGCACGACATCACCATGCCTGGTGACGATTTAAGACCAGTTTCCTCCGGAATGTTAACCATCCAGCCGCCATCAAAATTCTACTTCGAAAGAACGTCCGCATGGCTAGCATGGTCGCAAGAGTTCGATGACTACCTGCTTGCTTGGGGGTTGAACGAGCGCAGCGAGGAAGTTCAAGTCAGGAGTCCGCTTTACACAATGGGGAGAGAGACAAGCGAAGACGATATTTCAAACCTTCAACTTGTAGGAAAACGACGTGAAGAATTACAAGGTCGCCAAAGACAAGTTGGACAAGCATTTCGTGGCTGCTCTTAACGTCGCCTACGAAAGCACTTGCTTAAATTCACCGCAGAAGCCAAAATCCCGGCGAGTCCGTCGACAACTTCGTTGCACTTTTGCACACGCTTGGAGGCAGGTTCGACTTCGGCACTCTCAAAGAGAGAACGATTCGCGACCGCTTTGTCGTTGGCATCAGGGACGCGAAGCTCTCCGAAACACTGCAAATGGTCGCTGACCTCACGCTGGTAAGCGCCGTCGCCAAGGCCCGTCTCACAGAAGCACTACACGAGCAACAGCAGCAGTTGCGAAAAAATCATGGTTTGTCCGTTACGATACTGGAAGCAGACGTGGACGCTGTCGAAAAGAAGAGCGCGTCTTCGCTTCTTCGAAAGGAGCATCAAACGCATCGCGTCGGTGGCACGGCACCTCAAGGTCAGCGCTGTCCTTTCTGCGGACAAGCGTCTCACCAAGACCGGCGTGCCCGCAGAAGGCAGAAAAGTGTTATCACTGCGCTTCAGCGCGGTCTATCGCAAGAAGGGCATCACAACCAGCAAGGTACACTCTAAGCCAAAAATGGAAAAAATGAGAGTAACTGCGGGTTTTAGTCCTAAAGACCAACTGTTACTCCCCAAAAAGACCAACTGGAACAAGATGGCTGACATGTCTCAAGTTTGGGGAGTAACCCTTTAGGGTTAGGTTGGAAGGGAGCAACAGAAGGACGAACGGCAACATTTGCTCTCGGCCCGCAACCGTTGCTCTCCTGCAGGACGCACCCTGTATCGGTCGATGCATGGGCCACATTTTTTTGCGGGCTGGCGTAAGGAAACTACTTTTTGTAAACTGAACAAAGAGATACGCACGCTAATAGGGGCATTTAGCTTGTACGTATACTTTTTAACGTTACCGTGTTACCCGAACCAACGTTGCCCGAACACATGTTTTAGAAAAGTTTTAGCTCCCCGCACGTAAACGTTTACGTAAGTACGTAAACGGATACCTTTACGTTTGAATAAATCATGAAATGGTGATGATAACGGCATTTCAATTATATTTGGTTTAGAGAATATTGTACCACCGCTGCGGCAAAATCACGAGGGGTTTTTAGCGTGTACAGTATCCCGGTATACACCTTTTCAAATTCTCACGCCAGGGAGGCGCCATATTGAAATGCGCGCCGTCTAACGTGCAAGATTGGCGAAATCGCCATCTTGGGCTGCGCGTACTCGAACCGGCGCGTTATCTGTTGGTGTGAGGTCCCTGCTAAAGCCTGTGTTTGCTGATTTTTCGTTTCTTTAAGCTGTTTTGTTTGGTATCGTCGCTGCCATTGACTTATTCGTCGCTGTCTGAACCGTTCAGCGGCGCGCATTCGCCCGTGCGACGCAAGAATTAGCTCCGCGTCAGCGAACGGCAGTGCTTCGTCGTCGGTACCAGTAGCAGCCAGCGTAGTACCAGGTCGATCACGGCGTGAAGTGTTAATAATCGGTAACTAGAGCGTTGTTGCAGCTGTCTACCGCTTTCCTTTATTGGCGTACTAAATGTCTACGGATTATCCATCAGTTTCAAACCTCTGCGCATACTCGTTCGCGGCGCGTAAGTTTGTCAGCTGTAAACTGTAAACACCGCACAATCCTTCTTCACAGATACAGTTGACCTACATTCACACCGACGACGTCGAAGACTAGGTCGAGGAGACCTGTGAGTGGCCAGAAATACCGCGAGCGAACATTGTTTATATCTCGTTGAGGCGAATGCGTGGGGTCTTCGCCAGGTGTGCAACTACGAGGCACTGGAGTCGCGCAGCTACGTGCAGTTTGACTGTGTGGGTCAGTCGCTGGCGCACAGTGCGAAGGAAAAAGTCGTGCTGGTGAAGGGGAATGTGACACCGTCGCAAGCCGTCAACAGTAGGCCCCATCGCGCGTGGGTTTCCGCGAGGCCGTCCGCTGAAGTACGGCGCGCGCAGGCTGCACATGCGTAACCGGGCAAGGCGAAGTTTGCAGCCGTGTCGGCCGCTGTGTTATGGACGATATGAAGTGTGAATCCGCAACATTCTCACGAGTAGGTGAGTCATCAGTGGCTTGCGTACCTTTCTTTCCTATCTAGGATGCTGCTTGGGAACGTTGTTCTCGTCGTTTTTCTTGCCGCCAACGAAATACCGGGAACAGAGGCGTGACCAGGGCGACACGCGCAAGTTCTTACTATTTAGTGAAGCCAGCCCACTGCTGCCGCAATTTCAGGCGACGAAGGAAAACGATGCAGCGCGAACATGCCACGCTTGCACTCATCGCGTGGCGTACATGCGCTTGCGGACACACGATTGCACCTTAATATATTTCTCTTCCGCTGCTTGTTCGTTCACCCGTACACGACACAGTGATGACCAGATGACTTGCTATGCGAATGCAGTAAATTTTCTGCCAGTGGTAGTCACTTCGTATCGGACACAGGCGCATAACACAGTCACACAAACGCGTACCGAAGCAACACACACACAGTACTGGCGCAGCCCAAAGCACGGAAGTTTTTCCGATTTACCGACGCCACCCATTTCTTCTGCAATTCCGGCGACGACGGAAAGTGATACAGCGAGAACATGTCACACTTGCAATCCTCGCGCTGGCGTGCTGTGCTGCGGGCACACAATCACGCCTAAAATGTTCCTTTTCCGCTGATTGTTCGTGCACCCGTGCACGACACAGTGATGGCCAGACGATCAGTTCTTTGAATACGCACCATTTCCGGCCATGACAATCGCTTTTTATCGCAAAGAAGGGCCTAATTCACACACAACATCCAAGCGTACCAAGCGTACAGATACAACATGCGCAGCCCGAAGCGCGATGGCAACACTGAAAACATACCCTCGACCCCTGCAGCGCACTGGTGCGAGCATGGGTGCGAGGGTGCTCCTGTGAAAAGGTGTATATACGTGTGACGGACCGGTTACATAGAGTGAGTGAGTGAGTGAGTGAGTACGAACTTTATTCAGGTCCTGAGGAGAAAGAAAGCGGTGCCGAAGGCACCGCCATTCAATCCGGCTGCCAGGTCGGGGCCGGTAGACAGAGTCCTTCGGCGACGGCCCGGGCCCTCTGGACAGCCTTGAGCTGAGCTATAAGCTCTGTGCTTCGAAGCGCTGAGTCCCATGAGGACTGGTCAGAAAAGTCTGTACCCGCGTTGGCAGGGCACAGCCAGAGCATGTGCTCGAAATTGTTACATTCGTGGCCACAGTGCGAGCATACAGTAGGAAAGCCAGGATTGATCCTGCTTAGTGTCGTCGGTGTTATGTTCGAGTCTGCAACTGTCTGTAAGTGATTGCTTGTGCTCTGTTGAGCTTTGTGTGAGGAGGAGGAAAAGTTCGACGTCCTAACCTATGATGAGAGGTGAGTTCGTGGTATGACACGAGCGGTTCTTTGTTGTCGAGGTTCCTGCGGACTGCATTGAAGCGAGGGGGTGGACCGCAGACGCGGAAAGTGAGCTCTCGCGCCAGTTGGTGTGCCCGCTCGTTTGGGTTGCAGGAAGGAGATCCGGAAATGTTTCCCATGTGAGCCGGGAACCATGTAATGTGTGAGGACGGGAAATTATCCTCGCCCCTTTCTTGGTAGAAGACCTTGTTGACAACCGTAGCTGCCTTGGAAGAGACGAGGGCAGCCGAAAAAGTTCTTATGGCTGTCCTGGAGTCTGAGTAAATGATAGAGGCTCCCGTGCAGCTTTGAAGGGCCACCGCAATGGCCATTTCTTCTGCTTCGTGGGTGAAGTTGGTAACTACCGTGGCTGCGTTGACGAGCGAGCCATGGGCGTCCACCACGGAGACGGCGTAAGCGCCTCGATTCCAATATCTTGCAGCGTCAACAAAGAGGACTTGCGTTTCGTTGCGCATGATCTTGGCGAGTATGGCCTTGGCTCTCGCTTTTCTCCGTCCTTCGTTGTGGGTCGGGTGTATGTTTCTGGGAATCGGATCAACTGTTATCGCTTGCGTGGCGTTTTTGCAAAGTTGTGACTTCTCTGGCGGCATGAAGAGGGGCTGAATGCCGGCTTCTAACAAGATCTCGTTGCCCGCCCTTGAGAGCGAGAGCCGACTAATTTGGCGTGCCGCTGTGCCTCAAACAGTTCGGTAGCTGTATTGTGCAGGCCCAATTGGAGGAGTCGTTCCGTACTAGTATTTCGAGGGAGGCTCAGGACCCTTTTTAATCCTGTTCTAATTAGTGTATCGATTTTATTGAGCTCCGTCTTCTCCCAGTTGAGGAAAGGGGCGGCGTACGTTACGTGGCTGATGAGAAAGGCGTGAAATGCTTTCATGAGGTTGTCTTCTTTCAGGCCGTCCCCCCTGTTGGCGACCCGTGATATAACCCTGGTGAAGTTGAGGACACTCTTTTCTATGTGTTTGAGTGCCTCCACGTTGTCACCGCTGTAAGCCCCAATGACCATACCCAAGACCTTGATTGTTTTACACCTGGGGATACTGCCTCCGTCCCTGGTACTTAGGTGAACGGGGAGGTAGCTAAGGGGCTGTCCCTTCCTGGGGCAGCGTTTGCACAGAAGGAGCTCTGATTTGGTGGGAGACAGCTTCAGTCCCGTATTTTTAAGAAAAGCTTCTGTGGTGACCAGCGCTTGCTGCAGGTTCTGCTCCAGAGCGCCTAGTGGGCCGCTGGCAGACCAAATGGTAATGTCGTCCGCGTAAATCGCGTGTCCTACCCCCCGGACTATTATGAGAGTTGGTTGGACAGATCGTGCATAGCGATGTTGAAGAGAAGCGGCGAAAGCACTGACCCTTGCGGGGTGCCGATGTTGGCTTCTGATTTGTCCAACGTTTATGGTGGCCGTTCGGTCAGCCAAAAACGATCGTACATCGTTGTGGAAATTTACTCCAAGATCTAAAGTGGAGATTTCGTTGAGGATGTGTTCGTGCCTGACCGTGTCGAAGGCATTGGTTAGGTCGAGCGCCAGGATGCTTTTTACGTCTCTGGATTGATTGTCAATGACGGCGCTCCTGATGAGGAGCATTGCGTCTTGCGTTGAGAGCGATTTTCGGAAGCCTATGAGATTGTGGCGGAATAGGCTGTTTTCTTCAATGTGCTCAGCAATTCTGTTGTGAATAGCATGTTCGGCGACCTTCCCGAGGCACGAAGTAAGGGAGATAGGTCTCAAGTTCTCTGCATGGAGCGGTTTTCCGGGTTTGGGAATAAGGATTACATTAGCAGTTCGCCAGTCATCCGGTACCCGGCCTTCAGTCCATACAGCGTTGATTTTGCTCGTAATGATTTGTATGGCTTTGTCATCTAGATTTCTGAGCAGTTTGTTTGTGAGACCATCTGGACCGGGGGCCGAGCGGCCGTTTAGGTCGTGAAGGGCGTGCACAATCTCCGATACCTCGAAAGGACGATCCAGCGAGGATTGAGGTGTCCCCTTGTACTCGCGTGTCGCGTCGTCCCAGGGGAGATATTTACTCTCTACCGGCAGGTATATATCTGCCAGGGTGTCAGCAAAATCCCGGGGACTAGTGCCTTCATTCGTGTGCATATGGATGAGCCTTTCGATCATTATCCGCGCATTGCTCTTGGTGGGTTTGTTGCTGTCGGCGAATAGGTTCTTGAGAAGGCTCCACTTGCTTCCCCTTCTCATTTTACCGTCCGCCTCATTACAAAACCTCGTCCCATTGCTGCGCACTCAGCTTTCTGGAGTGTTCTTCGATCTTTTGTTTATTTCGTTAGTTTAGATCGCAGCCTCCTGTTTAGCTTCTGCTGTTTCCATCGTTCTCTCAACGCGTTCTTCGCCTCCAGGAGGTGTGCGAGTCTGGAGTCCATGGCTGGCACCTCCAGGTCCAAGCTTATTTCTTTAGTGGCATTAGCCACAGTACTTTTTAGATTTTCCAAAAGCTCTTCGAAGGTTTCTCCTTGTCTGTTCTCGCTACCCCTCAAGCTTCGGAAAAGGTCCCAGTCGACGTACTTGTACGTCTTCGGAGGAGCGGGTGTGATGCGAACGTTGATTTCTAGGATGAAATGGTCACTGCTAAGGTTACATAGAAATACAAAAAGGAGCTCACGTGGCAATATCATCATCTCTTCTACGACCTCCTTATCTGGATATTTCATGATGATCTGCCAGTGACACCTTTAGCGCGATTAGAATAAAGCGAGTCTTCACAACATATATCGTGGGCTACTGTCCTCCGATACCTTGGATTTCGACTGCCACAAGAAACCCACCTTTTTTGCTGTTAAATGGGAGAGTGGTTCCAAAATCGCGCGCGTTCACTCCTGTGTCAAGAAGCTGCAGGCACAGCTATCGTTAATGCTTTCTTCTGTCTTTCACAGTTGGCAATTCGTCAAGTTATACAATCAGCGACCAGAATGCCTTCAAGGCATAATGAGGTGTTGCGTGAGAGACAGCATTAAATTACCCTGACCTTATCAGTCAATTGAATTGCTCATCTTCTCCCAAGAGGCTTTCTGCTTCAGAGGGGACGTACGTTACCCAACCTCCGAAATCGGGCCACACTTGAGCAAGCGACGATGTTGTGCGATTACGTCATCATGTGACGTCATGTCATGACTTCGCACTGACGTCGTGATGACATAACTAATTTTGGTGATCTGTGGCGTCATGATGACGTGACCATGAGCTTCAGCAGGGGGATGCACAAAGGGGGCGCGACCGCTAAGATTTTGGCCTTAATACATTTCCAAGCGCTCTCAAACTGTCTCCTTTTCGTCATGCGTATCTTTAAGCACCCATCTCCCGTATGCTATACTGTTACCTGCATGGGCATGCGACTACGGTTACCTGCATATTACCTGGCTCTAAGGAACAGCGATTCTCACTCTATCTACATTATCTAGCGGCTCATGTTCCAGCACATGTTCCAGCACCTAAGCGTGAAGGTAACCCCCCCCCCCCCCTTCGCGTAAGTATGTGGTAATGGTAGAAAAAAATTGTGGGGGGGGGGGGGGGGAGCATTGCGGCACTGAAAACATCAACGTTGATCGGTGGGTCGACGGGGCCACAGTGTCCTGCCGGCGCCACCTTTCACCCCAGGAGTCTGGCGCCACCAGTGTGGCTCGGCATTTGTCCGCCTTTCAATGTACCAACAGAGCGTCACACTCTACCCTTTGCCCTCATTCCTCTGCGGTCCGCTATTTGCCGACACGCTGAAGCACAGAAAAGGAAAAAGGGGGGCGAGCAACAGATGTGAACGGCGGGCGGGGCAGTTAGCGGAAAAACGAGCCGGCGCCTGTGTGCGCTAAATGGCAGGGGCTGTATAGATCGGTGTACTATATAGAAAGCACCGAATGAGACGTGCGAGAGTTGTATGGAGACGGTAGACAGGAAGACTGGGCCTTTTGTACGGCAGAGCACGGCTCGTAAAGGAGAGTGAAGCGAGTGCATACCGCCGTGACTTCTTTTTGTGCTGCCGTGGCGCCGCGGGCTAAGGAACTGGCGACGACGCCTTGCCGATCCCTTTTGTGCTCTTGGTTGGCGCCGACGGATCTGCGATCAGCGCTGTGCGCAGGGGAGAGAAAATTTGTCTCGGCCGCGAAATGTGTGTGGTCAGCGTTGGCTTCGGGGTTGATTTGGTGCAGGAGACGTCACGCGTGTATAGTTGACCGCGTGTATAGTTTACGCCTCCGGTCATGCGTGTAGCACGCCTGGCCTGGTTTTTGCAAACCCGACACCTAGTACGCATGCAAGAAAAAAAAAAGGACGGCGTACCTCTTGCTTATTTATTTATTAATTTTATTTATTTACTTATAGATACTGCAATACCACGTGGGGTATTATAGCTAGGTGTGAATCACAATTGCGAGTATTGCAAGATAAACTTCAATATAAAGGTGAATTCTTCTAGAGGGCATCACAAGCGTCTGTTATTTTTGGCTGCTATTTATTTGTTTATTTATTTGTTTACTTATTTATTTTAATTATTAAAGCATAATGACAAAGCTGTTTTTTCTTTGCGAGACTATTAGTGCCTTCAACCCTTACACGTCATGGCTTTTGAGCATGCAGTGGTTTACCCCTGTGTCCCGAAGATCTCCGCAGACAGAGGCTTACAGCCGCACCCTTCACCTCTGAGTTATCTCCAAGAGATACACAATTCACCTCAGAATCCCCGGTAAACGCCTCGTTTTGAGCCACGGCGTTCTCGCTTTTAAAGGACGGAAAATGATGGGCATAACGTTAAGAGATCGGAAGACAGTAGAATGTGTGAGACAACTAACAGGCGTAGGTGATATTCTAGTTGATATAGTAAGAGAAAGAACTGGGCCAGCCACGCAAGGCGCAAGACAGACAACGGGCGGTGCATACCGAGGGAAGGAAAATGAAGCCGAGGGCAGCAGCGAGTTAGGTGGAGCGGAGTAATCAAGAAGTTCGCAGGAATGAAATACGGAATCAGCTCGCGTAGGATAGGGCAATTGGAGATCATTGGGAGCTAGAGGCCTTAGTCCTGCAGTATGACGTAAAAATGGGCCGAGAATGAATGAATGAATGAATGAATGAATGAATGAATGAATGAATGAATGAATGAATGAATGAATCGCCGAACAGAAGGAGATATTTCCTCGAGCCTTGACGTAATCTCAATATATTGTCACAGCATCTCCCGGCTCTTTTTGACATATTTCTTCGCAGAAGTTCGCCTTAGAAAAACTTTCGAACAGCGGGGAATAGTGTTGGGTTTGATATTGATAATAAGTTTAATGTTGCTTCTAGATGTCGCCTCCAGTAATCTTATCATCTGTATTAGATGCGAAGTATCTTATGGCGGAGTTCAATCCGGTGGTGGTGGTGGTGTGCGGCGTGACCACCCTTACCGCGCATGCGCATACCCTCTGCCCTCCCCTCTCCACTTTCTCCTCTCCCCTCTCTCCTCTCCCTCTCCACTTTCCCTCTCCCCTTCCCCCTTTCCACTCTTCCTCTGAAACGTGGGCTAGACCACTGATCTCCACTAGGAGGAGCTGGATGGCGCATCGAGCACGCGGGCGTGAAACCACCGGAAGCCGCCGTTTTTGTCCCGGAAGAGAGCTTTTCTCTTCTTTTTTAAAGAAATATCTGCCTGTAGCGCAGTAAACTGTACGAATCAACCGGAAAAGTCGTCAGGGAAGACATTTCACGCGTAAGTACCTCAAAGTTGCATTACTTCTTACGCATTTTGTACGTTGCAGCACTCCGCCGTATTCGGACGGTGTCGGCACGGCGTCTGTCATCTTTCGTGTAGCGTTCGTCGGCGTCTAAAGTGAGGCGTAATCGCAGAGTTTGAAAAAATAAAAAAGAAAAACGATCATAACAACAGCAGCCACCCAAGAATATTTGAATTGCGCGACTGCGACGGACAGAAGACGCCAGCTTCCGGGACAAACCGGGGACCTCCCGGTGGCTTCACAAGCGCCCGCCTCGCAGAGCGGGGATGCGCCGTCCAGCCTTTTAATGGAGGTCAGTGGGCTAGACATGCCGAAATTCTCTCCTGCGCAACGCCGCGATGAGCCCCAGCGCATGCGCGTCCCCTCCCCCTCTCTCTCCTCTCCTACGCTGCCCCACTATCGCACGCCTGTCGACCGCGTTCCCCGCTTGCCCTGTGAGAATTAACGGCCAGGCTAGAGGCAAGACAAGACGCGCGTAGCGTTCCTCTTTGCGTTCCAGGACGCGAGGTCGGTAGCATGCCCAACGAACGCCAACGGAACGCGATCGTGCAAGTGCTCCGGCTTCGCATCGCCTCATAGTCCCCTTTAGCGGGAAATGGTGAAATTTTTATATACTTCAGTGCTATGAAATAAAGAGGAATTTGTTTGCGGCCTTCAATCGGAGCAGATTCATCAGCTCGTGCGCCTACGTAGGAGCACGCGCGAATACAACAAACACTAATAATGATTGCCGCCAGATAATATTCTTTAATGAAAATCCCGGAGAGGAGTATGACTATGATTACGACAATGATGAGGATTATGACTATGATGATGAGACGATATGATTATGAGTAGGATGGCACGCTTGGCGAGTTGGTTGAAACGCATAGTACTTGAACAACAGCGTAAGAGACGGGATAAAGAAAGAGAAGACACATACAGCGCTGTAGATGCAACTGAGTTTATCGGAAGAAAGATTTAGCTTTTTAGCCATATAACAAGCAAATGCTCATGCTCACTGTCAAAACACAACAGTGGTAAGCACGCAAATTGCATAAAAGCCAATATATGTATGTCCCTTCCGATTCTTGGTCCCGTCTTTTGCGCTGTTTTACAAGTACCCTGCATGCTTGTGAGGCATGCCGTGGTGCAGGGCTCCGGAAATTTCGACCATCTGGGGCTCTTTAGCGTGCGCCTAAATCTAAGTACACGGGCCTCAAACATTTCGCATCCACGTGCACGGCCGGACTCGCATCCACGTCTCTTGCATTACCCGTGGCAAAACAAGAACAGATGAGAAGCCTTTTATAAGGACGATTGCAGGAGTATACCCCTGCAATTCAATCGTCCAAAGACAACCCCAGCAGAAGGAACGGTGCCCGAAGTGCCATCATCGAACGGAAGCTCGTTGTCATGTGCACAAAGCGGCGACGTTTATGAAAGCACTTGTGGGGCTGCGCACATTTACGTAGCTGGGAGAAGAGCGCACTTGGCTGTAGCGCAGTGCCACCGCTCTCCGCCTATGTAAGCGTTCGCAAGCAAACACGGTAATCGCGAATAGCAAGGGAGTGCCGTGCTCAAAAGCGGTCAATCGACGGTGCGGCCAGGAGCTCACGGTGCTTGAGGCACGGCGAGTCAGAGGCATACCAGGGCCTCGCAGCAAACCATCGCTTGCGTAATTCTTGTTTGAAGATTCTCGACAGGTACGCACTTCATCACGCGCCCGTGGCAGTGTTCACCGGCGTTACGTGACAAGCACGAACCCCGTCGCGGGCCCACGCATCGCAGGTGCGCGAAGATGATGCCGGCCCGGAGTGCATACACTTTCTCGGAAAGGCATGCAGGCGTTTGCTTGCACACGTGGGCGGCATTGGCTTGCTGCTTGATCAGAGCTATGGAACGACAAGCCAGCGCTGCCCAGACTGCGTGGGGTGTTGTCCACGGCTGGGCATTCTCGGACAAATCGGTATACAATGGAGCAGGCCTTAAAGGCACGTTACTGAACGCTTCAACCGAAAAGCTAACGAAACAGACCAGTAAAACTGACGGCCGGGCACGAAATTACTGCTATTCCATTTGTTTGATGTTCTTTTTTTTTTCTTCAGCGTTTTAGGCTCTAAGGATTATTATTCAAGAGTGTATCCAGATGCCTCGAATGGACCCTGAGGTCAATACAATTTCTCGTAAAAAAATATATATACCTACCCGTATTGAGTTGAAAGTGACTCCACCTCGGGGTCACTGTAATGGGAGACTGCGCTTTTTAAAGCGTGAACAAAGCAAGGCACGCGGAACAATACGACGAAACTGCTCTAGCAACTAACATTGTCTGGAAGGCTATGGTGGTATGACGATAAATATATGAGCGTGCATGTGTGTGTAGCGAAATATATCTTACATGAGACAGTAGCAACTGAAGTGTTCATTTAAGACGATTCAACCGTAGTCTGGTCTTCCTTAGGAATCAGGAGATTATATATATAAATAACTCACTACAACAAATAAATGACTCATCTCTACATGTCATCATCATCACCTCACTTGTACATCTTCCTCAATTATCTGTATATACAATCAGTGTGACAGCAGCTCTAGCTTCGCCGAATAAAAAGCTTCCTCATAAGTGGCGGAGGTGCGGTGTGTGTGTGTGTGTGTGTGGTGTGTGTGTGTGTGTGTGTGTGTGTGTGTGTGTGTGTGTGTGTGTGTGTGTGTGTGTGTGTTCGTTCACGAAATCTAAAACAACGCACGAAGAAGGCAATCATTGGCTTCATGAGCATTAGTAGCTACACTTATCTTTTTTTGCTTTTGAGTGAGCACCACGCTCTGTGCCTCCCAGCCTGGGAAGTCTTTCTCCATCATATACTGCAAGAAATCAGTGTGTTCAGAAGTGAATGAAAAAAAAAGCATCCTTCTTTGAAGCCATAGCGCTGTTAAGACAGGGACCACAGAAAGAAAACGGGACGGGACAGGGATGGTCCCTGTCTTAACAGCGCTATGGCTTCAATGAACGTTACAAACCAACTAGCACAAAAGTCTGTTCTTTTGAAAAAAACAAAAAGCAGTTTATGAGATAGAAGGAACAGGTGTACTTATGGTAATTGCAGGCACCCACCGAGACATCAAAACCGATTGGTCCACTCCTTTCTGCAAAATAACTATCTTGCGGATCATATTAAAACAGCGCAAAAGACGTAGGACACAGAAAGACTAGACAACACAAGCGCTGAACTGACAACTGAATGCTTTATTCAAGCGAAACATAGAAAGGGAGAAGAAGAAAGAGCAAAAAACGCGCACGCAACCTATGCACATGACAAAGGACTACTCTAGTACCATCATTATGTCTTCTCCAAGTACGTTAACTCGCAATCAAGTAAAGAAATCGACGGTGCGCTGACACACGTGTCACCGTTTTTGCAGGTAGCGAAGGCTTCAGCTATCTCTCTTATGCGAGAATCTGTGTGTCTAAAAATGGTGGTCGTGCGGCAGAATTCTGGGGTGCAACCACAAGCGGCACAGTGGGAAGACAAATGGGAGAACGGCGCACCCTTTAAAGAGCTATGGTGCTCACGCAGGCGAATGTTGAGGCAGCGCCCCGTTTGCCCCACATAAACCTTACCGCATGAAAACGGAATAGAATAAACAACATTGTTTCTGCAAGGGACAAACGGCATGCGGTGCTTGACTGTGCACGTTCCCCTATATTCACACTCGTGGACAACTGGTCGATTCTGGCACACAAGCTGTTGAGCTTATTTTTGGAGGAAAAGTGTACATCAACGTTGAACTTGTCGGCAATCTTTTTTATACGGTGAAAAATACAATGAATATAAGGAATCACCGCTAGCCTCTTGCCCTTTCCCGATTTTGCATTCCGAGGTTCTGCTTGAACATTTTTGACTTTGTTCAAAACTTTTAAGGATGCGGAAACAATGGCATCACGGGGGAAGGCTGCATGTTCCAGACGTTGAACTTGATCTTGCGGATAGCACGGTATCTGTAATCAGGGGTGTAGCCAGAAATATTTTCGTGGTGGGGCCCGAGAATCCTTTATGTATATTCGTGAGTGTGTATGTGTGGGCGCATATATACGTTTACAAAATGTAAACATTTGGGAGGGGGAGAGGGCCCAGAAGCCCCACAAGACACCCCAATGACTTCGCCACTGTCCGTGATGGTTTGAGTGGTGGTTTGATGACTGGAATAATGGTTGAATGATAGTTTGAATACGTGCATTTCTATAATAAGCAGACGTGAGAGGTCGTCGTCTTCATAGGTTCCCTTAAATTATGTGGCCATATTATTCTTAAGCCTCATCTATCTTGTTAATCTTCGGGACCAGTTTTAAAACACTGGTTGCAAACCAAATAATTTGTCCTTCCCTCTGTTTATGTCTCGCATGCAGATAACTGTACTTTTTTTTTCTTGTGTGGGTATACTACTGCACTCTGATACCTTGACACATCGTGCTACTGAAAAGAAAAAAGCAGCTATAAATGCGGTTCCGGTTGTGTTATGTTTTCGCTCAGCGATGACGACATGCTGTATGAAGCGGATCTCGACTTCTGGTTGAGTTTCAGGCCCGCTTTAGAAAGTCGTTGCAAAACGATGCGGAGATTTGAAAGATGATCTTCTCGAGAACGACCATATACGATAATGTCGTCGATGTAGAAAAGTACACCTTTGCACCCTTTCAGTATGAGATGCATCATCTTTTGAAATGCTGACGGGGCTGAAGCCAAGCCGAAACATACTCATCTGACAATTCTTGCGCGCTTCTGTGTGCGACTTCAAAGTCAAACTGCTGGATTTCACTGATCCATCGGGCTATTCTCCCTTTTGGTTGTGAAACATTCAGCAAATGGGTAAGTGCCTGATGATCAGTGAATAGTTTGAACTTTGTACCTTCGATGTAAGATCGAAAATATCTCATTGCTAGAACAACAGCCAATGCCTCCTTCTCTATTGTGCTGTAGTTCTGCTCTGCCTTCGTTAACGTATACGAATAGTAGCCAATAACTTGCGCTCCTCTTTCATGTTTTCGCTGATACAGAACAGCACCTGCACCGAAGTTGGAAGCATCTGTCGTCAGTTCAAAGGGAAGAGTGAAATCGGGTAGCGTAAGGATCGGATCTGATGATATGGCTGCACTCTAAGAAAAAAAGGACTAAAAGAGGTAGGGAGGTTAGTCCTTTTGGGGATCAACTGATTTGCCACAACCAATAGTCCTTTTGGGGATGAACTGCAAGGGGATAAACAGTTAGTCTTTGAAGGATTAACTGCAAAGGACTAACGGTTGCTCCTGTAAGGAGTAACAATTGATTTTCGGATATGGTCCCTGAAGGAGCAAATGTTACTCCTGTAAGGACTAACAGTTGGTTTTTGGAAATGGTCCCTGAAGGAGCAAATGTTACTCCTTGAAGGAGTATTGGTTGATCCTCAGAAATGATCCTTGGGAGAGCAAATCACGCTTCGCAATAGTAAAAATGGTGGCGAAGTTCCTGCGCTCTAGGAACGGACATTTCATGGAAACATGCCACTTAAATAGTGCTTTAGAAGTGGTACCCAACTTACATGTATTAACTGCTATTAATGCATTCAGTGAGCGCTTGCAAGCAATAATGCTGATCATTCGAATTTACTTTGCCCGAACTTGAGAGAAATTGTGTATACCGGCTTCAAGACTTGCCCTAGCGAGAATATTAGTTTGCGTGCCCTGATCTTCAATCCTTTCAAACACTTTGAATCCTATGAACAAGTAAAAACTTGGCGAGAAGTGGCAAACCACGACACGAGAACACAGGTCACATGAATGACACCAAACACACACACATGCACAGTGATTCAGGTTACCAACAGTTTTGATTTCTTGATTGTGTAAGTTGCAGATGACCTACGGTGTTCTATAAAGTATTTAAGGAAGAAAGAGAAACACGATTCTATTAACATAAATCTTTATTTTTACGAAAACACCAAAAGGAACGAATGCCATCATTTAGTTGGTGTAGGGCCTGTTCCCGAATTACTAGGGCGAGTCCTACCTGGAAGAAATACAAAAAAGAAAATTTGTTACAAAATAAAGTAGCTAGAATGAGAACAACTTAATCACGTAAGCCCAAATAATTGCGCAGTCGCATGCTCAAAAACATGCGACGCACAATGCTTTTTAGTCTTCATATTATTATAATACAATGTACCAAGGCAATGAAAATAATAAACTTACCTTCAAAATTAGCAGAGGGACGTTGTTTGCAGAGCAAGTAAATCCAGAAATTGTTGATCACACCTCGATGTGACGGCGTCCATCTCTGAAGCTTTGCAGAAAAGAAGCTGCCGATGGAGTCTTGCATGTAAGCTGAGGTGTCCATTTTTCCGCAGGGCAAGTTACAATGTTGGAATCCAATGAACAGCCGGTACACAGAAACAAACGTGCATGCGCGTCCACAATTGCAGCACATGCAGCGAGGTATGTTCTTCACAGCTGCGTTCATAGTCTGCGTAAATAGCGGCACTCGCTGACCCCGAAAAAGAGCAAGATAGATCACAAGTGACGAACAAGACCCGCACTCGACACTCCGGCGAGCGATACTGAAGAAGAAAGAGTGCGGCGCGGAAGGATACCCAACATAGGCGCTGAAACGTCCGTCAGATTTACACGATTGTCACGCCAGTGAATATTGGGATTATTGGTGAACTAAGTTTTCAGTCCTCATAATTTATGACACAATATTAACGCACTACAAATTAAATTAAACTTTTCTCGCGTTATTTTCTTTATCGCAGCAGTAAGCGGGCCGACGCGCCGATGCCTTTCTTGTCATCTGTGCAGTGGACATTTTGAACATGCGTTCGCAATTCCTTACCACCCTCAGGTCGTCGCCGCCTGCAACCCGGGTGCACCGCGACAGAGTAGAAAGGAGGGCTTCGGAACAATAGGGCGGGCCTGCCGAGAGCTAAGCTCATGACCTTTGAAAGAGGCATTCGTGTGTC
>NW_023615940.1:0-23023 GCF_013339695.2 Rhipicephalus sanguineus
TTAGTGTTTTATATTCACTGGCATGCAAACATACAGATGTGGTGCTGACGCACGTGTCGCCGTTTCGTGTGATAAAAAATTCTTCCGACAGTTCGCGAGCTGGTCTGTCTTTACTTCTGCTTAGGATTTTGATTTCCTCAAGACGTGGCTCACAGTTTCTGCAAGAGCTGCAATGGGCGGGTAGATTCTGCAACGACGCCGACGTATCTCCTAACGATCGTTCATGTTCAGTGGTGTATCAACTCGTTCGCGAGTGAAGGGGGAGGGGGTGCTAGCGTTGCTCACTCTATCCGCCATAAGTATATATATATATATATATATATATATATATATATATATATATATATATATATATATATATATATATATATATATATATATATATATATATGGGGAGAGAGAGAGGGAGAGGGAGCTACATTTGCTCTGAATATGATGTGAGCTTTTAAATACAGATTGATTGATTGAATAACTTTATTAAAAACAGTCCTGAAGCTCGGTTTTTTAGGCCGAGGCGGGCCGCGTCTACGTCGGCACCACCAGTCCGAGACGGGTGGCGGCGTCGTGGGCCTTCTGGACAGCCCTTAATTGATCGTCGAGTTCGTCGCTCTTGATGAGCCGCATCCACTTCTCCCATTCCCGGTCGGGATCGGTGAGAGAGGCGGGGCATCCCGCCATCACGTGTCTGATTTCCATGACGCCATTACATGCATCGCGTGCTCTGAATATGATGTGAATTTTTTAAATACAGAGTGATAATTTGCTATTCAAAACTGTTGTTTGAAATGAAAAAAAAAAAGAAGTTGCAGAAACAGATTGCGTAGGCTGGGCCACCCTATACCACGACAATATGAAAAATTACCGCCAATTTTAATAAATAGAGCCACATTTAACCTGTTATTCATCTGAGCATTCCATCTGCAAACTACACAGTCTCTGCCCCGCCACGGTGGTCTAGTGGTTATGGCGCTCGACTGCTGACCCGAAGGTCCCAGCCGCGGCAACTGCATTTTCGATGGAGGCGAAAATGTTTGAGGCCCGTGTACCTAGATTTAGGTGCACGTTAATAAACCCCAGGTTGTCGAAATATCCAGAGCCCTCCACTACGGTGCCTCTCATATCATATCGTGGTTTTGGGACGTTAAACCCCAGATATTAAAAAAATTTACACAGTCTCTCAGTTTGGCGTTGCAAATGCGATGAGTACGAAGAAACTGCTATGACTCTACACTCTTAAAAAAAAGTTAGGAAAAAGCTTGTAACCACGAGCAAAGAGTTAGTAACAGCAGCTGTTACTAGCTTTCTTGGACCTTTACTAACGTTTTGCTACCTTTTTACTACCTACGTTAGCAGACACTTAAAAGTTGCAATGGTTACTACCTCTTGCGTACCGTTACTAACTTTTTGCCATGCATCTGTTAAACGAACTTGTTAAACGAATCTTAGAAGTTATTATTACGAGCTTTTTACAACCTATTCACTAGCACGGGGATCCATTCAAGTTCATTGAGGCGATATTAGTAAGCTTAGTACCCTTCTTGGGTCTTGTACATTAGGCCATGTTGAGATGATATTACGCAAAATAGACATAACATATTGATTGTCTTAACGTGCTTGATTAAAAGTCTTACGCTACGTTACCTCGTGCACCTAATAAAATTGTACGCTATATAAATATAGCCACATAATTTAAACTATTTATCCTAAAGCCTAGCTGCTCACCGGCACCAGCTGCGTACCCCAGAGGTAGGGCTATATATGCTCCTGGAAACACTTTTGAATTACACGTGTCGCGTAGCCTTGTCGTTGTGTGTGTGTGTGCTGTTCTGATTCAAGACATGCTGTGCATAATTACGTAATGATATGTCGCAACGTTGATGCTCGCGAATTTGACCGTTATAAAAACAAAAGGATCACGGTTAGTAATGTTTTTTTGGTAGTAACCGTTACTACCTGTTTTATTGGTTAGCAACGAAAAGGGTAGTAACCGCTACTAAGTGCCTTTGTAACGGCGAGGGTTGTAACGGTTACTAACCTCCCCGCTACTATCCGCACTTACTAACAGGGTAGTAACATATGTGACAAGTAGTTAGTAAGCCGAAGTTAGTAAGTACTACAACCTTTTTTTTAAGAGTGTAGTACCATAAATTCTCACTTATTAAACAACACATGTGGCTGACAAAACAAGGCACTTCGCAGGAGTCTGCAGAATAAGCCGAGGGCCATTTTTTTAAGCACGAAAGTGTTTTATGCCGGGGTCCAGCAAGATTTTCATGACGTATTTCCGTCACGGATATACGTCAGCAAAATAAACGCCATCAAACGGCAAAGAAAACTATAAGAGAGGGTTATGTTAAAAGGAGTCGAACCCATGACCTCTCGGTCCGCGAAAATGGCTGGCGGTCGTTTAGCCCACTGAGCTACCGCCAAACACATAGTGAAGGCTACATGAACGCGCCTTTTATCTTTCACACTTTCCTCTCACAGTGCTCTTGCATGGATGGATGGATGGATGCTATGAGCGTCCCCTTTATAACGGGTTGGTGACATGTGTGCCACCAGGATCGAAAAAAAGAAACAAAAAACGCGCCGTTGCTGCGACCGTCCCATTCGGCGCGTTTCCAACAGAAATTTCGTTTAACACACCGCGAGGTGGTGGCTTCAGCCCAAGCCTCGCTCATAGCGTCCATCCATATCGAAAAATAGCTCTCCGACGCTCGCCTGGCTGTCGCACCGCGTTCCCCGCTCTCCCTGTGAGAATTAACAGCCAGGCTAGAGGGAAGACACAACGCGCGTAGCGTTTCTCTTCACGTTTCACGACGCTTTGGAGGCGTGCATACCGAGTATCAGTGCTTATTATGTGCTAGTTGATGCCATATTTGCGGGGGATTCACCCCCCCCCCCGCCCCCCCATATGCGGTGTCCACGTATATGTTAAGAACTTCAGCTACCGCAAGGGTTAAATCATGATCATGGGCGTTAGTCGTCGGTACGGAGATGTGCCACTATTACGCCAACGTGAGTGCGTCCACATCAGGCGGTGCTAAATCTGCCAAACAATACACATTATACAGGCTCTCATATACCAATGCACTAAAGCAATCAACTACTTCTGTGACGACACGTTTCACTTTCGTGTTATACCGATTCCTATGACAGAGGGATCAACCATCTTTTTTGTTTTTACTTTAAGAGCCCATTGATAAAAGTCTGTGAAGAGGAGGACCAAGTTCAGTTGATTATTTTTTATGGAAACCACATTGAGCTCGTTGTGTATATAAGATCATGAATGACTATGAATTTTTATACTAGGTGTCGTTCCTTGCCCTCCTACCATAGGCGTGCGCACAGGGGGGGCGGCCGCCCCCCCTAATCATCTAAGAGAGAAGGCGCAAAATCTGCCCCGTACATTGACCCTTCTAGTCACCTAAGGGGGGGGGGGGCGCAAAATCTGCCCCATACATGGACCTTGTAGGGTGGGGGGGGGCGCTGCGATGAAACCCCCCCCCCCCTAATGAGGAACCCTGCGCACGCTTATGCCTCCTACATTTCTCAGATTGGGTGGGGGGTGGACGGGAAAGCGGTGAAGTGGCCCTTTACTCATTCCCTCCGGCCCTCTAAGTAAATACGCCTACGTAAACTGTGTAAGCTTCAATTTTCTTTGAAATATGGGGGTGATTATGACGTTAAACAACCCGCGCTGTTTCGAAATTTTCTGGGTCATGCTCACAGCACATGCTCTTAACAAGACGCAACAAATGATGCGTAAGTGATCCACCGCGCAATGACCACTTACGCATGACTACGTCAAAAAAAAAAAAGTACCGAATATGCTATTTTTAATACGGCATATTGTTGGTGATCGGTTCTTCGCTATGCGCTAAATTTTTCGGTGTGCCATAAAATCAACTCCTTGTTACACGCGACCACGGTGTAAGAATATTCAGGTGCTGACACTGCGCGCGCCTAAGCGGCCAGAAAATGTTCGCTCATCGGTCCGTTGAGCGGTGCGCCATCTAAGGGCCCGCTCACGCTAGCGGCAAGCCTGCCGCAACGGCGCGGTGCCGCAGAACGTCCGCCGTCGCCGCACTCGCGAAAGCTGTCCAACTTGCACGGCAAACTTCGCCGCTGAGCCTCCGAAAAACATGGCCGCACTGCCAAAAGCGGTTGTCGTACGCCTCGAATAAAGCCTCGAATCTATCGAGTGGCCGCCGTGAGCTCTGTAGCTTGTAAGCTCCGAACTGATGCTTGCATTTGCTTTAGATTCATGTCCTTAAGCTTCGACAGCAAAGTATTTGTGCCGATTCGGCGCCGTTTTTGAGAGCCATACTCAAATAATCGATGCTGTAGGCTTAGCGAGTCGAGATGGGCGCTTCTGAATGCTCGGAGGACATAGATTACGCGTTCGTTAGTTGTTTCTAATCCCCCATAGCTGGCGCCACTTGACCTGGCGCCAGCTTGGGGATATTTTATTTGCTTGTACGGGACGCTTTTTTTTAATGCCGGACAGACTAAAAGGCTCTATTGACTGCCGGAAGCATGCCTGGCAACGACACGAACGACATCCGCACTTCTAGCGTGAAAAACAAGGAGTAAAAAAAGAAAGCAGCTCGAACCGTCCCGCGGCAGACGCAGACGACGGGGAAAGCCGAAAGCGGACGACGCGGTGCGCCGTAGTCATGGCAACCGCTCCTCCGTCGCTGATTGGCCACGTCGCTCTGCGGCAGACGGAGGACGGCGAGAAAATGGGTCTCGGACCTATTCTGCGAACGGCAAAGAACGGCAGACGCGCGAACGAAATCGCTTGCGCACGGCAGCCTGAGAACGTCAAACGGCGAGCTGCCGTGCCGCTAGCGTGAGCGGGCCCTATTGGCTTGAGGCGGAGAGCGCCCGCGAGTAGCCGAATCACGGTGGTGCTGCGTCATCGCCGCCGTGCTCGCCGTGGCCTCTCCTGTTGCTCTCTCGATTTCGCCCCTCGACGCCGCTTGGCGGATGCACATTATCCAGCAAAATGGCACAGAAAAATGCACGTTATCAGCAGCATGCGCGTCGCTATGGAGATGACTGCCCCGCTTTTCGTAGCGCCCTCTAAGACGGCGCCGATGAAACTGCAAGTCATCTGATAAGAACCCGAACATTATCTGGACGCGCGTGGATTGCGGTTTCCCATGCGTTGGGGGAAGAGTGTCATGACCAGAGTATATTCTTACACCGTGCACGCGACGTCACATGTCTACGAAAACTCGCGGCGTTAAAGTGAAGTGTGCACAATAAACAGCGCATTACTATGCTGAACAGTAACTTTTGGAATAGCCAGACAGTGTCTCATTCCAAACGCAATTCAAGAAGGCTGCCCGCCACTCACATTGGCAGCGGCTACTTTTAGCAGTTGGCGAGATGGATTCATATGCGTATAACAGAGACTTTCAGTTGTAGTATAACGATGTTGGGCTGTTTTTGCGCGTATGCAACTCTCTGTGAACTAATTCCCGCTGAGAGAGAGGTAGAGAGATAACTAAACATTATTAGGAGCAAACACAATCCTTTACAGGCGGGCAGTCTTAGTCCAGAAAACCGTGGACACTGATCATCTCCCTGGTCAGGTAGACCAAGAGGCAAACTTGGAAGGTGGGCTTCTCAATGTGCTCGAGTCCACTGCCTTGTTTATCGCCTTGTTACAAGCAGCCGCGATCGCTGCAGGCTACCGTATGATAAGCAAGGTGAAGCAGGTTAATCGAAGACTAAAGCGGGAACCTTTTTTAACTCTCCTGGCTCAGCACAACTAAAATACTCGACACTTCTGCACACTCATAAACTCACGGCAGCCTGGATAGGGAGCAGCGGCGATGCTATTCGTTTTCATAGAAAGAAGCTAAATTTCCTGAAACGGGAAGAGCGTTTGATCGTGCTATAAAACGTTTACTGGTTCACGCCCGTATTGGCGTCGCCGATTACCTAAAGTTCAGGCCAGGAAAAAAAGCCGGCAGATCCCACGCATTGTGGGAATCGATGTAATGCGAAGCAGCCAGCAAAGAGCTGCATACATCATCTTGTATGTCATTGAGGAAAATGCGTATCATGATTTTCATGTTAACTCCTATTATTTATGTTCGTCACACAGTAACGTCGCGCAATACTAACTTCGGGAGAGAGATAAGATTCTTTAATGAAATGCCCGGAGAGGTTAGCGGAGTAGATCAAGCTAGCGAAACGGCCGCCAGCGCACCATGAGCGTGGCACGTAAGTCATGCTGTACATGACATGTGTGTCATGACTATCATGTTAACTCGTGTTATTTATGTTCGTCACACAATCACGTCGCAAGATACCAATTTCGGTGTATATCAAGCTAGCGAAACGGCCGCCAGCGCACCATGAGCGTGGCACGTAAGTCATGCTGTACATGACATGTGTGTCATGACTATCATGTTAACTCGTGTTATTTATGTTCGTCACACAATCACGTCGCAAGATACCAATTTCGGTGTATATCAAGCTAGCGAAACGGCCGCCAGCGCACCATGAGCGTGGCACGTAAGTCATGCTGTACATGACATGCGTGTCATGATTTTCATGTTAACTCGTGTTTGTATGTTCGTCACACAGGCACGTCGCACAATACCAATTCCGGGGTAGATCAAGCTAGCGAAACGGCAGCCAGCGCACCATGAGCGTGGCACGTAAGTCATGCCGCACATGACATGCGTGTCATGATTTTCATATGAACTCGTGTTTTTATGTTCGTCACACAGTCACGTCGCGCAATATCAATTTCAGGATAGATCAAGCTAGCGAAACGGCCGCCAGCACCCCATGAGCGTGGCACATAAGTCATGCTGTACATGACATGCGTGTCATGATTTTCATGTTAACTCGTGTTTTCATGTTCGTCACACAGTCATGTCGCGCAATACCAATTTCAGGATAGATCAAGCTAGCGAAACGGCCGCAAGCGCCCCATGAGCGTGGCACGTAAGTCATGCTGTACATGACATGCGTGTCATGATTTTCATGTTAACTCGTGTTTTTATGTTAGTCACACAGTCACGTCGCGCAATACCAATTTCGGGGTAGATCAAGCTAGCGAAACGGCAGCCAGCGCACCATGAGCGTGGCACGTAAGTCATGCCGCACATGACATGCGTGTCATGATTTTCATATTAACTCGTGTTTTTATGTTCGTCACACAGTCACGCCGCGCAATACCAATTTCGGGGTAGATCAAGCTAGCGAAACGGCCACCAGTGCACCATGAGCGTGGCACGTAAGTCATGCTGTACATGACATGCGTGTCATTATTTTCATGTTAACTCGTGTCATTTATGTTCGTCACACAATCACGTCGCAAGATACCAAGTTTGGTGTATATCAAGCTAGCGAAACGGCCGCCAGCGCACCATGAGCGTGGCATGTAAACCATGCTGTACATGACATGCGTGTCATGATTTTCATGTTATGACTTATCATTTATGTTCGTCATACAGTCATGTTACGCCATACCAATTTTGGTGTACATTCGATTAACCAAGCGACCAGGAGAGCCCAAAGTCGTAGGCGGCTAGATAGATAGATAAATAGATAGATAGATAGACAGATAGATACGCTCAAAGTCGCAGAAGTTCGCTAAGAAATGCTTCGCATTTAAAACAAAATAAAATCATGACTGATTGCTCTGATGTTATAGAGCCCCTGCTGAGCGGTAGCCTCTTCTACAATGCTCAGGTGCAAGGCGCGAAAGGGTCGCATAGCCAGCCCGCACCGCAGAGGGCAGTGCGTGGTCATGAGACAAGGAGCACAGTCGTCACAGCAGAATCGCAGGACAAATTTTCTTACATAATTACGAGATTGCTGCGTTCAAGTAAAACTTTGCCTCACTTTCCCAGTTTGCAGCCGACAATAACCACTGTCGAAAGTGGAGGGGGGCTAGTAGGGGGGGGGGGCGTTAGAGCCCCTCTTGGCCCCCCGGTAGATACGCCTATGTTCATGTTCCTTGGCGCGCTGGTTGATGCAGCGCCCAGTACTTTGCCACATGAAAGGGGGATCTCGTAAACAGTTTACGTTGGTCAGACGCGCCAAGGAACATGAACGATCGTTAGGAGATCTACCCGCCCATTGCAGCACTTGCAGAAACTGTGAGCCACGGCTTGAGGAGATCAAAATACTAAGCAGTAGTAAAGACAGATTAGCTCGCGAACTGTGGGAAGCATTTTTTATCACACGAAAAGGCGACACGTGCGTCAGCACCACATCTGTATCCTTGCGTGCCAGTGAATATAAAATACTAAACAAAAGGTGATAGTTTTGCGCAAAACCCACCCTAATCTACTGTTCCCTTATGATTGCACATTCATCCGTTTTCTTTCTTTTACTATAAAATGCAATGCGTGTTATTTCAACAAAAATAGTTGGAGTCAGCGCCCGTCCTGTCATGTATTTCTCTGTCTTGTCCTTGTCAGATGTAGCGGTACATTATCTTAAATAAGAATGTGTCACCAACTAGCCCCGCAACGTGTTTTGTTAAGTAATCGATAGTATTGTCACGTGGTTGTGATGGTGAAGAATGCTGCAACAAGACTAGGAAATACGGAGCTCTTTATTTGGGCGAACTTAATTGTGCCCAGCGAATCAAAACTCAATGTATACAAGCGATACAGGCTGCGCACTGATAGCGGCGAGAACAGTCGTCGGCCGTCAAGTAATCTGATCGTCGGTGGAACGCGTCTTTCATGCATCAGTCATCGAACCTGTGGGAATCGAGCGCACCCTCCCCTTTGGCACCTCGTTCCCCAGCTAGCGCGTGTGCTGGCCCCGCGCGGCTCGAGCGCCGAGAACCGCCGTTAGCGACCACGACGGCAGCACCAAGCCTCTTGGTCTGGTGCGAGCCATGTGTCGGCTTCCCGGCGCGCGGGCATGCGTCCGCACATGTCTCGACATGCTCACGCCACCCCGCTAGCCTACGTCACTGCGCTGCGCCTGTCCTCATTGGCCACCAGTGACAACCCCCTTCCCCCTTGAGCTCGCTTCTGTCTGGCGCTGACTTTGATTCGCTCGCTGGATTTCAAGCAAGACGGACGTGCCGGCCGCGATGTCCTGGATTACTCCTCGTACCTCTCGCTGACCGGCGCCCCGTGACGGACTCCGTGCGCCGCTCATCGACGGGGCCTTCGTCGCTTCGCCGATGTTGTGCACCGTGCCTCTAGCTGTGTTTCGCGGACCCGTCCCTGAACTCCCGTGACCGTTTCCCCATCTTTCCTGTCCTCTTTTCTCTTCGTTGGATGGATGTGCTCCTATCACTTTTCTCTCTATTTTCCTGCTTTTCTTTTATTCCCTCCTTACCCCCACCCCTACAAGGCACTGCGCCGTGTCGCCTATAGGCAGACAGAAATTAGGTGCCTTTTTCATTTCCTTAATAACCACTACCACCACCGCTGACTTTTCAGTGACTTGCCCGCGTCAGATGCTCTCAGGCCAGCACGTGAGGTTGACGCGCTGCTCTGGCAGGCGGCTTCTCGTCCGTGCGCTCGACTGCTGCCCTTTGTGTGATGGTCGTAGCGCCGCCGGCAAGCGTACTCGATCGGTCTTTCGGAGTTACCCTGACGGTTCGCAAATCCGTGATTGTCGCACTGTGTTGCATCTTGGGTTAATAAACCCGTGTTTGTTGACATCCTGCCTCGAGTGCCTTTTCTGTGCCGTGCCGGAGAGTCGACGGACCCGGCCGTAGCGTCTTCGTTCGCTGCGGCAGTGGAGAACGTCGCGTCCCTTGCCGGTCGCCTCGTAAGGTAAGCGTCTCGCAAACCTATCTCCACATAACTGGCGCCCAACGTGGGGCCCGAACCCACGACCCTGAGAGTAAGTCTCATGCTCTACCGACTGAGCTAGCCGTGGAGATAGGTTTAGCACAAGTTCGTCTCCCGCATTGATGAGTAACGCGTGAGACGAATTACAGCTCATGATTACTGAACTGGATACGGAAAGTAGAAGAGTAGGTCTGAAAATTAATATGCATAAAACTAAAGTAATGTGGAACAATCTTGGCAGAGAACAGCGCTTTGCGATAGGTGGCGAGACACTGGAAGTTGTAAAGGAGTACGTCTACTTAGGACAGGTTAACCGCGGAGCCGAACCATGAGAGTGAAATAACTAGAAGAATAAGGATGGGATGGGGCTTATTCGGCAAGCATTATCAAATCATGAATGGTAGTCTACCACTATCCCTCAAGAGGAAGGTATATAACAGCTGCATCTTACCGGTACTTACCTACGGAGCAGAAACCTGGAGTCTTACAAAGAGGGTTCAACTTAAATTGAGGACGACGCAGCGAGCGATGGAAAGGAAAATGATAGGTGTAACCTTAAGAGACAGGAAGAGAGCAGAGTGGGTCAGGGAACAAACGGGGGTTAAGGATATCATAGTTGAAATCAAGCAGATGAAATGGATATGGGCCGGGCACGTAGCACGTCGGCAGGATAACCGGTGGTCATTAAGGGTAACTGACTGGATTCCAAGAGATGGCAAACGCGTGAGGGGGAGACAGAAAATTAGGTGGGTAGATGAGATTAAGAAGTTTGTAGGTATAACGTGGCAGCAGAAAGCACAGGACCGGGTTGATTGGCGGAACATGGGAGAGGCCTTTGCCCTGCAGGGGGCGTAGACAGGCTGATGATGATGAATGTAGATATGAATGAGCTAAATAATAATATAGCTGGAGCTTCAACCAGTTTGGAACTAGGGACCTAAGTTTGTATAAAACAGAAATCGATCTAGACATATTTGCATGTATTTTGTTTCTTTGTGGTGTCCAGCTTAGTTGCTCATTGAAAAGTACACCTAAAAAATTAAACAAAGGGACACGTTGAATCTCGTTAGTTTTAAACCAGAGAGAAATTTTATAATCTTCACACTTGTTTTTGCTCTTAAATAAGATACATTTAGTTTTACTAATGTTCAGTTGTAAGAATTATTCAGTCGACAGAAAATTCAGTTGACAGAATTATCTCCAACAATCGCGAAGCGTCTCAAACACTGCGGCGCTGTCTGCGTCAAACGTTGCTAACAGTCTTTGTGGGTGAAACCCGAATACGTCAAAACAAAGCAATAAGCACGCGTGGCAGTAATATAGTAATATTAACGATGGTACTACCGACTGCACTATCGATAGTTTGTTTACACTATTGAAAGTTTCAAAAAAAACTATCGATGCTATCGATATTCAATTTACCGATGATGATCTTTTGCATCACTCGTGTTGACGCCGCTGACGGTTACTTTTCGCTTTTTATGAGGCCTCCAAGTCTTTATTTTAGCCTTAACCCTTTGTGCGGCAGTGGGACTCGTATGTGCCACTTTTTTCTTTGCCATGTTCGAATTTTTTAGATCAATATCACTGAATCGATTGCTCTCAGTCTTTTAGTGCGACCCCGTGGATGTTATCGAAAGCGGTTTTGGTTGTTGTTTTCATGGTATTCGCAAGGTGCCAGCACATACCCGTGTTCCAAACGAATCATACCGCTTGCACGCGCTGTATCCTGTTTTCGTGAGATTTTGGCGCGCTCTCAACCCGATTCAGCGCGAGCAGTAAGCTTGAAAAGTTTATTTCATACTCACGAGTTCCTAAATGTGCTATTATAGTGGTTTTATTCGTTCCTACCCCTACGGTTCCCTCAAATATTTGTGCAATACGAAGTTGACAACCTTTTAGTGACACATTTTCGAGAGCATAACCAGTCTAACATTGTGTGCAGCTGATTGCAGCATCCAATTTTCAGTCTGCTTCACGCAGGGAAGTCTCTTCCCGTGGAGGAAGTAGTTGAGCGTCCTCCACGGGCAAAAATTGGACTGTTGTAGGCATGCCCAGTACCCACATCTGCTGCTGCTCGAGTGCCGTTAGCAAGTGGATGCACAATGGATATTTAGTTGAGTTTTTTTGTGATAGAGAGTACGTGTTTGTAGGCTCTGTCCTTTGTGGTTTGTAGGGCCGCCGCAAGTTCGCATAAAAGAATAAAAGTACTTTTTTTTAATGCGAAGCATTTCTTAGCGAGCCTTTGGCACTTTGAGCCTGCGTCTGGGTGCTCTCATGATCGCCTCCTTAACTTACCCCCGTATTCAGAAACGCTCCTCGACTTGAACTTGACTTGCCACCGCCTCAAGGAAGCGCGTTTGAAACGCGTCTGTGCTGCCTTGGCACCGCCTAAAGGCAGCGCGTTCCAGACGCGTTGAAAGGGCCCCTCACCAGGCCACATAGCAAATTTTAGTTAGACGCTGGAAGTTGTTGTGTGCCGAATTAAGAGCAGTATGCCGCAAGAATTTCTCAAATCGGTTCATTACGAGCTGAGAAAAACAATAATTTGTAGCGGCGCGAAACCATGAAGCGAGGAGGCGAGTTTCAAACCCTTGCCACTCGCCCCGTGTAGCTTCCGCAAGTCAAATCCCTTCCCTGCCCTCTTCACTTGACGCATACGCATGAACACGACATGCGCATGCATGGTCACGTGCGCATGACGTGCCCGAGCCAGCCCAAGCACGCGAGCGGCGTTGCACGGCCCAGAGCCGTGTATTCCTTCGGCTCTGCACGGCCGCTACCTTTTAACGCGGTAGCGTTAGAGAGCTCGTGTCGCAGAAATTCCGCTGTCGGCGTCGGCACCGTTGGTTGTGAGCGAAAAATCATCCGTGAGCGAAAAATCGAGAAAGTAGCAAATAAAATAAACGATAAAATCTTCGGTCCCAATGAGGATCGAACCCGGGCCGTTCGCGTGGCAAGCAGGTGTCTTACCTCAAAGCCACGATGTTGCTTGCAGCTACTTCGGACAAAAACACTACATAAATGTCATGTAGTGAAAGGAGTCTGGACGCATTTTGTTCGGCAGGTGTCACGACGAAAACGAGCCCATACGGTAGGCGCATTCGCGAGGCCATCAAACTACGTCGAAAAACGCCGGGATAGTGCAGCCATCGCCGCTAAATACACACACGAACTTTCAAACAGCTCTAAAAATGGACAACTATGTCCATCTAGAGGAAAACATATCAAGCAAACGCAGCAAACGCTAGATAATGTGCTGCCATCTGTGAGGCATTGTGAGAAATATGTCTCGACTTTTCATGGCATCCGAGAGGGCCGGCGCGCGGCGTATATCTTGGAGGCCATGCGACTCTTGCTTAGATCGAAAGCCTGTAAAATTCGCGCGCGTGTGTGCGTGTGTGTGTGTAACAATACACATTAATAAGTATGCACTTAGTGGTTGAAGTGCGCACTAGGGGCCGGATTTCGCTATCGCGTTCAACTCTTAAAGGCGAAGCTTAAGGGTCCCCCAATTTTTTTTTTTTTATGTAGCGGCCGTGGGCGTTGTGTCGGCGTTCTCTGTGGTGTACTGCCTGTTTCTGCGGGACGGGCATGAAAGTTGCGACATTTGTACGGGCACGAGAGTGGCGGTATCATGAGCCAGTGCCGCCTTAACGTGTACTTGGACGCGGTAGAATAAATTAGCATAATGAGTGCTCGAACGCGCCAGAACATTACTTTTGTTTCCAGGGCTGGCGTCTGCTCGATGCTCTAACCGCGGGGACACGAACGCATGGGAAACGGCGGCACGTTAGCCCCGCATCTCGCTGCAATTCACGAAAAAAAAGAATGAAAAAGACGCGCACATTTCCTTTGTGTGTCTCATTATTTCTCTCAAGTTTTATTAATCTATTCAAGCAACAAATTACACAAGCTACACATGTCGTGTCAAATAATTATCGCAGTGTCACGTGCTACTGTTGGCGACGTCAGAGCATAGTCGTCTACGTAAAGGAGCGACGTCACAGCACTACCATCTACGTAGGGCCATTTTCTCATGTACGTCATCCCCTCATTCTCTGGGCGCGCGCCCGTGAGAGGAAGGGCAAGCAGCGTTCATCTTGAAATTTGACCCATTTCCACGGCGCGTAGCGTTGCAAATTTTGGCAGACGTGATCGTGAACGCCCAGTGTATGCATTGCGCTCGTTAGCTCAAAATTGTCAAACCTGGTGAGGGGCCCTTTGAAGGCGGTGGCAAGTCAAGTTCAAGTCAAGGAGCGTTTCTGAATACGGGTGTCCACCGAAATTGGTATGGGAGGGTAAGAGGATTTGACGAATATGACGGAGGCGTCATGACATGAATAACGTTAAAATGCTGTCGCGCACGTCGTCAAACACTTCCCTCCATGCACGTGTGGCACATGCCCGTTCACCACGGGCCGCGGTGTACGGGTATGCGCCACAGGTGATTGACAGTTTATATGTACCTAGGAACGGTGAGAATAGTCATTGGTAATTTAAATAAGAGAGCGTTAAGAAAAGCCGACATCGGCATCGGTAATTTAAATAAGAGAGCGTTAAGAAAAGCCGACATCAGCAACAATAAGAATTAGGATCCCAGCAGGAATCGAACCCAAGCATTCTGCGTGGTAATCAGGAGTTCTACCACAGAGCCATGCCAGGACTATAAACTGGTTTGGAAAAACAGCCTATGCAGGCGTAATGTCGGTGCACCGCCAATTGTGTTTGTGGCTGGCTATGTTATTTTACAAGAAAGCAATAAACACTACATATGTACTCCTACGATGCAGGCGTCGTATCAGATTAACGTCTATGGTTTCAGTGTTGGCTCTGCTTTTATAGCAGTCTAATAAACATTACATTTGTATTCCTATAATTCAGCAAGCTATGTTGAAGCATTGATCGACCCCGGTGGAATACATTAACGAAAGTTACATGTGATATTCACATGATTGCACCATAAAGTGCACCTAGTTTCTATAATACTGACGTATGTACTCTAACGTGAGAGCTGACGTTACGTCGCACTATAAGTTACCCTTTAAACGCCAGTGTTGTCGACGTGCCTGGTAAGCCCATGATGTGCACATAGCTACTACACTTACATAAACACGTCTATCTACCTCGTAACGCTTGGCTCAAAGCCATAAAGTGCAGCATAAAAGTACTCACTGACTGCTTCGCATGAAACCGATTCCCACAACGCGTGGGACCTGCGCAATTTTTTCTGAAGCTACATCCGCATCCACGAAAATTTCGGGGGGGGGGGGGGAACTAACTCCCCCCCCCCCCCCCCCCCCTCTGGCTACGGGCCTGCTTACCAGTTTCAAGGATCTACTGCTACTGCCGCTACACGTGGACATAGATTTCTACGAGCAACATGGACTATCACATACGATTTCACTGCGGGCCGTTACATAACTTGAACGCGTATCGAACTTTATTACAACAGAGCTGTTAAAGGCCAACTCCGGCGATTTTTTGGCCCTGCATGTCAAAGTAATGCTGCTTTTATATTCCTGAGACGCTCCTGTCACGGCTCGGCAAATTGGAGAATAATTTTAAATAAGCGAAAAAGCGCAACACCGAAACCCAACCAAGCATAGTGTCTTCGCGTGATGTATAAGTCGGTAAAAACCGGAAATCGTGCAAGGCATGCCGGTTCCGCCAGCGCGTAGTATGAATGCTGCGAAAGCGGTGAAGAGCAGACGCTCAGGGGAAAGGTGACTCCGTCGGAAATATATCTTGCGTGTGACTGACCGTGCCACGTGCACAAGCTCCTCGGAGCTGTCGGAAAATGACAGCTGCGATTCCGACGCATTTGGAGGCCAACTAAAATCGCCATTGCAGTTCGATGAAGTGGCACGCACCAGTTTAGTTCCTTGCCATGACCTCCGAGATTAGCCGGCGGCGCGCAACGGCGCGCCGCCGGCTAATCTCGGAGGCCATGTCCTTGCTTGCCTGGTTGCGCATTCCACCGCCAAATGGCGCCACCTGTCCAAGCAGCTCAAGTTTGTGGGGCCGCGATCGGGTAAAATGCTATCGCTGAGAAGCTTGCGGACTAACTAAATTAAGCTTCTTAATATTGCTGTGAGAAGAGCGCATAAGTTTGGCAATAGCGGCGTTCAATATCGCGTTGGTAGGGCCGAAAGAATGTAATATAAGCCAAGTACGAGCCACCCTTCGAACCAACGTTACTAGATTAGGCTACGTTGTTTCGCACGACGCGCAGCTCACCGTATAGGCACCCGGCAATGCAGTTTGCTTGTACACGTCGCGCCGCCTAGCAGCGGTGATTAGAACCCACGGGGCGGCCCTTCGCGCCATTCCACCGTTGTGCACATTGCGAACAGGCGCAATGGATTTACCGCAGCCCGTTGACAACTCCGTCGTCAGAGGTGGAAAAAAAAAAGAACAAACGCAGATACTGCTGCGTTAAGGATTGCCACAATAAAGAAGGGGATGTCGGCATCATGATGTATCGCTTCCCATCGAGACCGTGGGAAGCAACTCGGCGGCAGAAGTGGATCGCAGCTGTTCGGCGCGTCAAGTAAGTGTCGCCCTTGCGAATTTTCGTTAAACGACATCAGAGCAAAAACAATAACGGGAAGCATTCGTGCAACGCACGGCAACGTTACAACTGCTCACAAGCGTGTGTTAAACACGCACAGTGGTTGTCACTCGTGAAACCTAACGTCGTAAAAGCTTGGACGCACGGCGCATTTTTCCACGCATTAATTTGTCAACGTGCCTTGCCGCTCCTTTGTGCACCAGGACGATGACTAGACTGCTGGAACGGGCTCATTAATGCCGATGCTTTCTCGCGCTTAGTACGACAGAAATAAGGCTGGAGTGCACCGCGTAACACGTGGAGTATTCGGAAATTACCGCTTCTCTCGCGCACACGTTTTTTGTTTTCTTGTTCTTGTCAGCTGATTGCTTCAGCACTCGTCGCGTAGTCGGATATTTGCGTTTCGCTCGCGCACACTTGCACACGTTTTGTTTTCGCGTTATTGAGTGTCAGCTGATTGCTCTCAATTCAATGTTTCAGTGCCGATGACCTGTCATCTTGGCAATCGAACGAGAATACCAGGATATGCTCGAGGCATTTCGTCAACGGCGAAAAAAGCACCATCGAGCATCATCCTGGTTACCTTCCTACAATATTTCCTCCTGTATACAAGAGGCAGTCGACAGCTCCTGCTCAACAGCTTTCGAGGTTCAAGAGCTGAGAATTTCTCGGGGCGTGATCGACAACTTTGCATAAAAAAAAAGAAACGACGCAAAAAGAGAAAAAGTGAGAGATGATCATCAGGCATGACACATGCTGGAACAACAACACTCGTATGCATCGCGAGCGGCTGTCAACATGAGCGTGGCAATGCCTGTCTTACGCGAGGTGCAAGTTCACTTATAAGTAGAACAGTAGAAATAAAGGGACGGACGGAGACACACGTCACTGGTTATACGTAGAAAAATAACCCCAAAGAGATTCAACGAAGGCACGTGTCACTGCTTTATTCTGTTCTCGCTTATCTTTCCCAACCCAGCAAATATTAGGCAAGCTCTTAGTAATAAAACAAGTGACAGCTGATCGAGAAACGTATACGGTCGTATTTGTGCGCTTAAGTGGGATAAGATCATTATTTTTCAACTTGTAGTTCAACGTCGTAAGCATGCTTGCTTTGCTGTGACGAGCACTTCGCTGCGATGTTGGTGTTCACTTCTTTAACACCATACACATGGTCGTTGTGGTACAGTGCGCGTCCCTTTTCAAGCGTCGGTGGTCGAAAATGGGCATCGATGTTTTCAATCGCCTTAAAACCGAAATACAAAACCAGCGACATGCTTCAAACAGCACGACAAACACACGCCATGCACGGTAGAAATGGCTCGTTGGCCGCCTCGACGCTACGCGGAATCGACACCGTGGCGCTGATGGCTGGGCCGATCGCAGCGCCACCTAACCATTGTCGGTTGCCTATACCGATAGGCCCGGTCACGGTGCACCCTGTATATGTTATGGAAAGTGTTTCCTATGGTAATGTTCACGCATGTGCATTCTTTAGCCGGTACGGTATTACCGCACTTTCCGTGCGGTAAACCGGCATTGCTAGTTAACCGGCATTGCTGGCAGGGTAATCGTTAGGTGCGAATGTTTCGTGACTGCCAGCGGGGAATCGTGTGCAGCCCACAACGCAACACTACTTGCCACCCATCGCACGCACTACCACAAGGAGCTGAAATTCACACGCCCAGCCAACGAAGCGCTGGCCAAACACACACGATTGTTGCCTTGCGGATAGCAGACGCTGTAGTGCATGGAGGAAGGAGTACTAAGGAGAGGCCCTATCGTATTTCAATGCATTGCGAAAAGTGTGGCGGAAGTGACGTCAGATTTATGGGGCAAACAAACCGGTATGGGGCAAACAAAACAGCAGACGCCCCGCGGCGTGCTCTCCGCGGTGGTTAGTTTCTGCGCAGATTTGTAGTCTCGGCGTAAACTTAGCGCGTATTGTGCGGTTCGCACGCAGTAAAATGTTGCAAGCAGACGTTTACCAGGCTGTTCGTGCGTGGCAGACCCGAGCGCTGCGTGCTGAAATTCTTCGTGGAGCGTTTTGTGCAACAGTACAGAATACCGGTACGTGCCGTGATCAAAAACGTTCAGCCCCTGCATCATCGTATTCGAACTCACCTAGCAGTGACTTACGCGTTCTGCTGGGCGTTAGGCCTTCCCTTTCTCGTAGCCCGATTTCCCGATCTGTTGCCGGATTAGCGGTTCTTTGTTCGTGTGTATGGAGTGAGCGTAGTAGCTATTCGGCGCAACGCCAACCTATAGTTGACGTAACTTCACGTCGAAAACGTAAAGTTTGTAATTCCAGTACGCACACAACAACAAGCACGCAGCGAGCGCACACCGCACAATCCATACATCACGTAGTCCGATAACAATTAACAACATAAGTTATTGCCTTTCGTTGAACGACACAGCCTCTAAAAACGTACGATGCCTTCGGCGCATGTTATGTACGGCGCGTCAGACGCCAAAAACAAAAGTTCACGTGTGTTCTGAGTTGACACAATGAGTGAGAAGCAACAGAGCGCACATCCGAGAGCTTCGCATGCAAGTACCTTGCATTAGTGATCAGCAATGAAGGGAACATGTACGTACACATGAAAAGTGACACCCGGTACTGTTCGCAGTGCACGCGATTTGCACTGGGTAGCTTTCCTAAAGAACACACACAAGGAGCAGCATGCGTGAATCAACTGCGCCGCCGCGCTGGCCGCGCCGCTGGCACGGCGAAAAAAAAAAAAAAAAAGGCTCGAATCGCGCATGCGCTTGCAAACGACACGACGGAAATCGCGAAATGTTTCGAGGCTCCTTGTGGCGTCATGTGACGTCAGGGCATGGAGGAAGGAATAAAATAAGGAGAGGCAGTTACGTCACATTTCTTGAAGCCGGAAGTAGGGAAGGGTAGAGAAGGCTCCTCCTCGCAAGGTTGGGCACGCTAACTCGCTGACGCATGCGTCGTTAGCGGCTAGCAGACTATCACGTCGCGCCTGCGGAGCGTCGGGGCGCCGTCAGCTGACAGACGAGCCGAAGAACGAAGCATGTGATTGTATCGAAGGAAGAACAAAGGAGCGGCAATGCCTTCTTGCAGTGTGCCCGGGTGCCGCTCGCGCGCGATAAGAAAGGAACCGGGCGTCACCTTCCACGCGTAAGCGTATTGCATTTGCTTGACGCATGATCGAAAGTAAACGCATGCGCTAGCTCTCAGAACATAATGCACGATACTGCATGCGTGAGCGTAGTGTTCCTCTGCTTTATTCATGGCTGTAGAACATGCTGTAGAGGAATGGAAAGCTGGGCCAGTTGGTGACTCTCCTTGACTATTAAAACACAGCGCAACGACGACGCAGACGACACGATCATTGCGCTGGTGTTTGTCTTTTCGTCTTCTTTGTGCACGTCGTGGTTGCGCGGTGTTTCAATTTATTCGTGGCTGTTTGTCCATTTGTTATTAATGTATGCGAATGCGCGTATGTATTGTTGCATGCTTTCAAACAGCTTTCCCAAAGATCCCCGTCGTCGGAGGCTATGGATCGAAGCCATAAGACCCGGTCAACGCGACTGGGAACCGGCGAAGTCGGCTTGTGTGTGCTCAAAACACTTTGCACTTGAACACTTCAATCGGGCGTCGCCGCTGGTAGTTCGCCTCCACGAGGATGCCGTCCCTGCCCCGGTGAGAGACCGCAATAACTGCGCCCTGGAGATTTTCCAATAAATTTCCAACTTTGTGCTTCATGTTTATTCAGCTGAATGCAAGAAAGCAATGGTGCAATTCGGCAGGATGGTCGCCGCGGACAGCTCGATCGCTTTTTTTTTTTTCAGGAGAAACGGTAAGTTCAGGGCACGCGACATTTTAGAGTCACTGTATATGCTACCTAAAGGTAGCATATACAGTAACTCTACGCGACGTAATCTAACAGCAACATCTGAATTGGTCTTCTTACGTAGGGGCATGCGGCGCCTCCAGATTATCCCCGGCCTGTGTGTGTCTTAACGTTTGCACGAACGTCGTGGCACTCGAGCCTACAGTGGCACGGGTCGGTCGTCTACGACCGCATAGAAGATAACTTTGGCGCACATGAACTTACCGCGCACAAAAGGTAAAAAATCCGAGCGCTCCAAGTTGCTTTACAAATCACCTGACTGAGTGAAACAATATTGGGTCAGGCACGTCTTTTCTACCCTTGACGCTGGAACCTTCGCTGAGCGCTCCGGGCCAATGCTTTCCAATCGTTGTCACCGTCGTGCGCGGGAACGGGTCACCGCCGTCTCCCACATTAAGAGGTGTCGTTTCTTTTTCTCGGAAATGTAGCATTTCACCGCTAAGGGGGACAACAGCACGATGCCAAAGGCTAACAAGGAAGCTGCGGCGCGAAGCCTTTGCGGAGAAGCTGTAGCGGGCTTCGAAAACAACCACTTGCGTCTGCATGCTGAATGAACTGAACACGCAATCGTGAAGACCGACGCTCACTGTAGGCTTCCAAAACCGTGCGTCATCCGCGAAACGAAACGATCGCATAAAAATGCATATTCGCAACTCTCTGGCCGGCTCTGTGGTGGTGGAGCAGAGTACACGAGCCGGCGGCGTGCCCGAGGAATCCCAGCAGCCGTTGCGAAAAAAAAACACGTGACTTCCGCCACACTTTTTGCGCTGCAGCTCGGATAGCGAGGGCCTCTCCTTAGTTTTCCTTCCTCCATGCGTCAGGGCCTCTCCTTATTTTTCCTTCCTCCATGCTGTAGTGGCCCCTCGGTTCCGTCACTTCCGCTATGCCAAAAATGACGTCACGCAACAATGTAGCCAATAATTATGGGAAGCTATGTGGGGAGAGTCAGGGCAATCAATAAAATTCATTTGTAAGAATCTGCGTATTTCTCCAGCTTGTAATTTGGCAAAAATAACGGGAACGTGAAAAGGAACGTACCCAGCGAATTTTATTGAGATCCATGACCTCGAAAAATCGCCGGGTTGGCCTTTAAAGGGACACTAAGGCAAACAACAATTTATGTCAGAGTGAAAGCTCAATGTATGACAACGTCTAAAACGGCAATATTATCAACAGCAGTGCCCTACTTACCGAGAAATTAAGCTAAATGTATCACACGATGAGCGCCATGAGAGGGACATTTTTGAAGTGATCCCGATGACGTGGGAGAGTCTGAGTACAATAAATCACTAGTAATCAAACTAGCTGCAATAAAAAAAGAGCAATCCGTGCATCAAGAGACGTAATAGAATGCTGCTTGTTCGTTTCTGTTTGATTCATGGAAAAAAGAACCTCTTTGGCGTTGCCATGGGGAACGGCGCGCGTGGCTCAAAAGTTCCGTTTTCGCCGAACTGCGCTTCTCCCGGCGCCCTACTTCGCTCACGCGGTCACGTCTCAGTGGTAGTTTCGGTATCGCATACTGCCGCGTGTGTTTTGCACGCTCGTGAAAGTCGCTCTGACAGTTCGACAAAATACCGCATGCATGTGATGTTGCCGGATGCCCGAATGGTGCACGCCGCCAGTGCACGCCGCCGCGCAGTAAAGGTGGGCAACGTTGGGCACGGCAACAGTGACGTGCGAAATACCGCTTTCAGGCGGGTGATTTGAAGTGCGCTAACGCGATGCAGATTACTAAAACGTGATTTTATTTCAAAATAAGCACTTCCTTGGCATAAAAGTAGCACTACGAGGTTTCTGGACCGCTATTTCAACAATCAACGACGACTTAATATTTGCCTTTAGTGTGCCCTTAAGGCCGAGGTTGGCCGCGTGTCGTTTCTGCTTCTCCACCAGAAGCCATGCGCCGATTTCTCTGGCGACGGATGTGATTCATGGCGAAAAAATTTTTTTCCCGAGGCGAGATTCGAACTCGCGTGCCCCGCTATCCGAATGCGAGCGTCCTAACCACTCGGCATTCGCTGGCGGAGCAGAACAAAGCCTTGTACAGTGTAGTACAGCAAGCTGGTGGGAAAGGGAAGTGAGGAGGAGG
Organism: Rhipicephalus sanguineus; assembly: GCF_013339695.2. Taxonomy (NCBI): domain Eukaryota; kingdom Metazoa; phylum Arthropoda; class Arachnida; order Ixodida; family Ixodidae; genus Rhipicephalus; species Rhipicephalus sanguineus. The sequence goes on from NW_023615940.1 coordinate 22,348, forward strand.
GAAAGGACAATGGGAAAACGAGTACACAGAGAGAGAGAGAGAGAAATAGACAGACAGAAAGACACTGAAACAGAGAAATAGATAGAAAGAAAGGGAAGAAACAGAGAAAAAGGTAGAAGGCGAGAGACCTACTGCAAGAGAGGGAGATAAAGAAACAAAGACATAGGAAGAAATAGCAAAAAAAATAGAAAAAGAAAGGGAAGAAAGTGAGAAAAGTACAGAAAGACCGAGAAAGAAATAGACAGAAAGAGTAAGCGTCAGAAAGCAAGAGATAAACAGAGAAACAGATAAAAGGCAAGACACCGACTACAGAGAGACAGAGCGAAAGAAGTAACAAATGGGAAAAAAAAAACACACGAAAAGATAAAAGGCGAGGGACCGACTACAGAGAGAGGGAAACAAAGACAAAGATATCTTCGTCCTCTTCTGCTTCTAGTTCAACAGCTCTGCTGTGACCCAGGTTTGCGTGACTTTGTGCAAGCTGCGCTAACTATTTAGAGCACAGCACTCAGGCGCCCGTTCCTGCGTTGAACCATTGGTTTAGCGGCGTCGCCGTTGGCTGGCGTCGGCGGCGTAACCGATAGAGCAAACGAGGACGAAAGAGAGCGAACTCGCACGACACAATTTTCTTCGTTACAGCCGATATCGCGGCCCTGTGTTTTCGGCTTCGTTATAA